>NC_133618.1:72819345-72921845 GCF_048593235.1 Sminthopsis crassicaudata | reverse complement strand
TGACCAGTTCCCTCAACCAGCCCTTTTCCTTGAGAATCCTTCTCCTTTTTTAATACCTTTCCCATAATACTTATGTTTTTCCTTCTATTAGTCCTTCCCTTTTTTCCCCCTTTCCTTACTTCTTGTCTATGAGGTGAGACAAGTTTCTCTGTGAAACCAAATGTGTCTGATATTTTCTCTTCAAGCCAAATCTGATGAGAGTAAGATTCACACAATGCCCATCTCCCTCCCTTCTTTCCCTCAATCATAATAGGTTTTCTTTGATTTTTTTTATGAGATGGAGGAAATTTTATATCTTGAAATGCCTACTTACACTAAATAGAGAAAGAGAATATCCATGAATTGGGCTTACAGCTAAAAAAGCTAGGAAAAGAATAAACCAAAAAACCCCAAGTAAATATCAAATCTGAAATTTTGTAAATAAAATGTCATTAATAAAATTGAAAGAATGTAAACTATTGAATTTATATATATATGTATAAAATAAGAGTTGGATTTTGTTGGGGTCCTCAGCTGATGCAGACCTGCTGACACCACCAGAGGTCTGAGCACTTACCCACAATTTTCGTTGCCTATATGACTTTTGGACGTCTCTGGATACTACATAGTAGACAGACACCACTATGCAATTAAGAAGCTTTATTGCTTGGTTACATCGTCCTATCTGCCTCTCTCTCTCTCTCTCTCTGCAGTCCTGCACTTGTATCTCTCTCTTCTGCCCTTGCCCACATGCCCCAATATGAGTATGGCTCTGGTGTTTTGGAGCCCAATCCTTGTGATGATGAAGATTATCTTGATCTGGTGCATGCTCAATGCCTGTGTGTACATATCAACAGAACATACTCTGGACCTGGAGTCAGCAAGGAAGAACACACACATGAGAACCTCAACATCCATTCCCAAGAGTATGCTTACCAAGAACTAACCAGCTAAAGACCACAAGGTCAGGCTGCACAAGATTTGTTTTTGCACATAGTTGTTGCTTACTCAAATGGAGCATTACGTGCAGGGTAAATGTAATGTGCTCTCCTGGCAGTTACAATTACTAGTCTGTCCTAGACCCAACAGAGTACCTTTGACCACTGTCCTTTGCAGTGTGAACTCTACCCGGCTCACCTCCTCTGAGGCCTTCAAAGGTCTCTGGCCACAATCTCTTGAATCTATAGCTTAATAACTGGTAGCGCACTCAAGAACAGCCATGTATAATCTTAAAAGCCTTTATTATACCTACTCACATAATTCCCTGACTGATGCCCTGACTTGTTGGTTCCCGAGTGAACACCTGGTCAGAAGATGCATGTGTTCACTACCAAATTCCTTACCTCTTTTGGCTACTCATCTCGGGTTGGCCACCCAGGCTAGAGAGCCAGGGTGAAGAGCGCCAGGTTAAAGAGAATGACTGCTGCCTGCAGTGGGCTTATATAGGGCCTGTGAGGTCACACACATATGAATGAGAGAGTCACCCATTACGAAGCTATCTCAAAATGGACAGGATCCCACCTACAAGGCAGTCCTAATATCCACAGAAATTACTTCTGGGCCTCAATCTCCCGATGCACCATGTCAGCCCCTTTAAAGGGCCCTTACAGGTACACATTGAAAAAATTAATGCAGACTGTTGTTATCCTGTTCCCTAGCAGGATTTATTGAAAAAAAAAAACATTAAAATAGATAAACCTTTAGTTAATTTAATTAGAACAAAAGGAAAGAAGAAAATCAAATTGTTAGTCTCAAAAATGAAAAGGAATAACTTTCCATCAATGAAGAGGAAATTAGATCAATAATTAGGAGTTATTTTACCCATGTCAATAAATTTGACAATCTAAGTAAAATCAGGGAATACCTACAAAAATATAGATGGCCCAGCTTAACAGAAGAAGAAAATATTAACTTAATAATACCACTTTAGAAAAAAAAAGAAGAAGAAGAAGAAGAAGAAGAAGAAGAAGAAGAAGAAGAAGAAGAAGAAGAAGAAGAAGAAGAAGAAGAAGAAGAAGAAGAAGAAGAAGAAGAAGAAGAAGAAGAAGAAGAAGAAGAAGAAGAAGAAGAAGAAGAAGAAGAAGAAGAAGAAGAAGAAGAAGAAGAAGAAGAAGAAGAAGAAATCTCCAGGGCCAGCTGGATTTACATGTGCATTTTACCAAACATTTAAAGAAAAATCAATTGTAATACTGTATAAACTATTTGAAAAAATTAGGAAAGAACTCTTATTAAATTCATTTTATCACACAGATGCAGAAAAACATTTGATAAAATCCAAAACCCATTCTATAAAAAACACCAGAGAGTATAGGAATAAATGGAATTTTCCTTAAAATGATCATTAGTATTTATTTAAATCAGCAAACATCATATGTAATGGGGGCAAATAAGAACCATTCCCAGTAAAATCAGGGGTGAAACAAGGTTGCCCAGTATCCCCATTACTGTTCAATATTGTGTTAGAAATGCTAGCTTTGGCAATAAGAGAAGAAAAGTGATTAAAGGAATTAGAGTAGGTTATGAGGAAAACAAATTATCACTCTTTGCAAATGATATGGTGGCATACATAGAGAACCCTAAAGAATCAATTAAAAAAAATATTAAAAACAATTCACAACTTTAGCAAAGTTTCAAGATCCAAAATAAATTCACATAAATCATCAGCATTTTTATATATCACTAACAAACAAAATCCAACAAGAGATACAAAGAGAGATTCCATTTAAAATAAATCTTGACAGTATAAAATATTTGAGAATCTATCTGCCAAGAGAAAGTCAGGAACTATACAAGCAAAACAACAAAACACTTTGCACACAAATAAAATCAGATCTAATCAGTTGGAAAAATATCAAATGCTCATCTGATAGGCTGAGCAAATATAATAAAAATGAAAATACTACCTAAATTAATCTACTGATTTAGTGCCACACAAATCAAACTCCCACAAAATTATTTTACAAATCTGGAAAAATAATAACAAAATTAATTTAGAAGAACAAAAAGTCAAGAATTTCAAGGGAATCAATGAAAAAAAAATCAAATAAAAATGGCCTAGATGGGCTAGACTTAAACAAAATTACAAAGCATTAGACATAAAAATCATTTGGAGCTAGCTAAGGAGTAGTTAATCAGTGGAATGTTAGGTTCACAGGACAAAATAGTTAATGACTATAGTAATCTAGTATTTGACAAACACAAAGACCCCAGCTTTTAGAATAAAAGCTCACTATTTAATTAAACTGCTTGTAAAATTTTAAACTGGTACAACAAACTAGGCAATGACCAACACCTAACACTGTATATCAAGTAAAGTCAAAATGGGTTCATGATTTTGACATAGTGATATTATAAGCAAATTAGAAAAACAGCATAGTTTGCTTCTAAGATTGGTGAAAAACAGAGGAATATGTGGCCAGAAAAGAACTGGAACTCATAAATGAACACCAAATAGATAATTTGATTATATTAAGTTAAAAAGGTTTTGTATTAAACAAAGCTAATGTAGACAAGATTAGAAGGAAAGCAATAAATTGGGTGAAAAATTTTACATTTAAGGGTTCTGATAAAGGCCTCATTTCTTTTTCTTTTCTTTTTTATCTTTCTTTTTTCTTTTTCTTTTTCTTTTTTTTTTTTTTTTTTGCAGAGGCAATTGGGGTTAAGTGACTTGTCCAGAGTCACGCAGCTAGAAAGTATTAAATTTCTGAGTCCAGCTTTGAAATCAGGCCCTCTTGATTTCAGGGCCGATGCTCTATTTACTACAACACCTAGCTGGCCCCTCATTTCTAAAATATATAGATAATTAATTCAATTTATAAAAATTGAAGCCATTATCCAATTGATAAATGGTCAAAGAATATAAACAGACAATTTTTAGATGAAGAAATTGAAACTATTTATAGCCACATGAAAAGGTGCTCCAAATCTCTATTGATCAGATAAATGCAAATTAAGACAACTCTGAGATACACACCTCTCAGATTGGCTAACATGAGAAGTAAAAATAATGACGAATGTTGGAGAGGATGTGGGAAAACTGGAACACTGATACATTGTTGGTGGAATTGTGAATACATCCAGCCATTCTGGAGAATGATTTGTAACTATGCTCAAAAAGTTATCAAACTGTGTATAACCTTTGATCCAGCAACTGTGAAACTGTGAAAGGATCTAGCCATAATGGAGAACAATTTGGAACTATGCTCAAAAGTTATTAAAAGTTTTTATTGACCCTGCAGTGTTTCTATTGGGCCTATATCCCAAAGAGATCTTAAAGGAGGAAAAGGGACCCAGATGTGCAAAAAATGTTTGTGGCAACCCTCTTTGTAGTGGCAAGACACTGGAAACTGAATTAAAAAAATAAAAATGGGTAAAGGGATGTAGCACATCAAACTACAGAAATTATTTTTAGAGTGTGTTCTAGACATGTGGCAATAATGTTACACACTTTGGGAACAATAAGGAGTATTTTATTTGCTCTTCAATGCTGGGAAATAAGATTTTTAGGATACTTTACGATAAATTTATCAGTTTTATAAGTTAAGTGTGAGATGTAACATTTAAAAAGACATTGATAGAATAATAAAATCAACAAAAGTAAGTCCAGTCAAGCCATGAAAAAGTCACAAACAGTTGGAAGGAAAATTAAATTCCTACTTCTTTGAAGCTGTGGAGAAATCAGCTGAACAAAATTTCTGGTAACACATTAATAGAAAATTAATTCCAAAGTTAGGGCTTAGTAAATGAAAAATCTGTTTTGAACATCATAATTGATTTTCTCCAAGAAATGACCAGAAGTAACTGGACCACTTGACTTTTCAATGTTCTGCTACTAAGGGTTTAATATAAAGAATAGGGAAGGATAGAATGAATAGGTAAATAGGAGCTCTGAAGACATCATTTTAAAATTAGTTTTTATTTATTTTTCATATTCTCATTGGAGAATTATTGGTGACCTATAATCTAAAATATAGATCCAACTGAAAGCTATTGCTTGAACAGGACACCAAATGTCATATCAAAGGATGAGATCTAATTTCATATTATGATTTTGCTGATTTTCCTCTGTGATTTTTAATTGCATTTTCAATTTAAAAGTCACTTTTCTGACTTTTCATTCTCCATGTCTGACATGTTTTAAGATAGAATGGAGTTCAAAGAAAGCTCTTAATAAATGCTTGCTATCTGGGTTACTGATTTACTCCCATTATTTATAAAATGAAATTTAGAATTAAAGTAAAAAATATAATCTTGCCCATTCACCCTAGCCATTTTTGCAAAAGAAAAAAAATAATAAGATACAAGGAAATGAAGAGACTTACCTTAGGAGAAAGAATTTATAAGAGTTGTGAATACCACACCAATGAAAATAATATTTTCACTGTAAAACGTTGTTTATTCAATAAATATTTATCATATGCTAGCCTCTCAACATAAGTTTCGCAGTCATTCTAATCCTTTGATATTATAGTAGATCAAAATTAAAAGAAAGATTGAGGTCATCTCAACTGCTAGTATCAAATAATTGGCAAGGAAATTCTCTACAGATGCAGAATAGCAACTCCAGTAATTTATAATTATGATAGAGCCATATGAGGTACTGTAACATAGCATAACTTACCCATTGCTACCCAGTTGACATGTCTTAGGGAAAAGAATTAAATCCATATTGTCTTGATTCCAAGACCATATCTGTATAATATATGCCATTGCACCTCTTTAAAAGGAGATGTTGGCTTCATTAAAAAATGGAAAAATTTCATATTAAGATTGATTATTGTGAAGAATAATTCATTAGGTTCTCTACTTTATTACAATTAGTATTAATCAGTTTGATGTTCTAAATAAATCATTTAGTGCAGTGGTCCGGTCTAGCTCCTCTGAAGGGCTCAGAATAAGTCCTTGTCAGGATAAGCAAAAGTCCTTGCCCCACGTTGTGGATGCCAATATGTAATGTTCTTGAGTTGTGAGGGTCGGGTCATCTGCTCAATTATAATCCTTCTCTGGGAGGAGATTGGTAAAATCTTTTCCTCTGTGTGCAGGTTTCTTGGGAGCTCTGAATCTCCTTCAGCTCTTGTCCTTTCTCAAATCAGACTGGTCTCCTTTCAGCCTGCCTGGCGTCAAAACTCTATCCCAGAGCAGATTCTCTCAGACCCAATGCTGCCCTTCTTTTATCCTCCTAGAGAATAGACAAGTGAGAACTCAATGGGACGTGGGGAAATACTTCCACCAATGAACTTGCTCCTCTTAGTATCCTAAGGTGTAAACTCCCTTTAAAGGCCCCAACCAAATGTCTGAGCCAAAGAACTGTCAAGTCAACCTAAGTTCTCACCTTGTAATTGTCCAGACAACCTGAATTCTCACCTTGTCACTGTCCAGACAACCTGAGTTCTCACCTTGTCACTGTCCAGACAACATGAGTTCTCACCTGGCAATCCTAACAATTTAGAAACAGATTCTTATAGTAGCACTCAACTTTAATGCAATGTTCACTACTTGTTTATCACATTATAATACTCATTTGTGCAACCATGAGAATGTTTAAAAGCATATTTCAATCCTGTTTTACTCAAATTTCATGACTAAATAAAGCACATGTACAGAAGCAAATACAAGTAGCATGGTACAGAAAGTCCTTGCTTCCCAATAGATTCTTGAAATATATGAATAGCTTTGTACTATCTTTTCTTGACTAACCTTCTTTTTAAGACAAAATAGGGAAAATGTTACTTATAATGAGAAGCCAAAAATAAGATGAAGATAGAATTCTTAAAACATTCTGGGAAATGAGGTAAAAAAGCCAAGACTCTAAATTCTATAGCAAGCAAATATGTATTTCTCTATACCCTTCAAAAATTTTTTAAGCATGCTAAGCACAAGAATACTATCCTTAGCTATTTTGATTAAAATAATCAATTAATTGTTTGCAGAGGATATCCCAAATTCTAAAGCTTCAAAATCAAAATTTGCACTAAATGTTTTGGTACAGCCTAATTATTTTATTAGATCTATGAAAAAGGTTATATATTAAATGAAATCAATTATTGTATGGGTTATTCATACAGTGGGCAATATGAATTAGTTGTATTCTTTAAATTAAAATTTTATTTTAGAGAACCCAGGCAGCAAATCTAAACTCTTTTTTTTTTTTATTATATATATATATATATATATATATATATATATATATATATATATATATATATATATATATATATATATATATATATGTATGTATATATATATATATATATATATATATATATATATATATATATATATATTTATAATATTATCCCTTGTATTCATTTTTCCAAATTACCCCCCCTCCCTCTATTCCCTCCCCCTGATGACAGGCAATCCCATACATTTTACATGTGTTACAATATAGTCTAGGTACAATACATGTGTGTGAATATCATTTTCTTGTTGCACAATAAACATTAGAATCCGAAGGTACATGCAACCTGGGCAGACAGATATTAGTGCTAACAATTTACATTCACTTCCCAGTGTTTCTTCTCTGGGTGTAGCTACCTCTGTCCATCATTGATCAACTGGAAGTGAGTTGGATCTTCTTTATGTTGAAGATTTCCACTTCCATCAGAATATATCCTCATACAGTATTGTTGTTGAAGTGTACAGTGATCTTCTGGTTCTGTTCATTTCACTCAGCATCAGTTGATTTAAGTCTCTCCAGGACTCTCTGTATTCCTCCTGCTGGTCATTTCTTACAGAGCAATAATATTCCATAACCTTCATATACCACAATTTACCCAACCATTCTCCAACTGATGGACATCCATTCATCTTCCAGTTTCTAGCTACAACAAAAAGAGCTGCCACAAACATTTTGGCACATATATGTCTCTTTCCACTCTTTAGTATTTCTTTGGGATATAATCCCAGTAGTAGCGCTGCTGGGTCAAAGGTTATGCACAGTTTGATAACTTTTTGGGCATAATTCCAGATTGCTCTCCAGAATGGCTGGATTCTTTCGCAACTCAACCAGCAATGTATTAGTGTCCCAATTTCCCCACATCCCCTCCAACATTTATCATTATTTGTTCCTGTCATCTTAGCCAATCTGACAGGTGTGTAGTGGTATCTCAGAGTTGTCTTAATTTGCATTTCTCTGATCAGTAGTGATTTGGAACACTCTTTCATGTGAGTGGATATAGTTTCAATTTCTTCCTCTGAGATTGTCTGTTCATATCCTTTGACCATTTATCAATTGGAGAATGGTTTGGTTTCTTATAAATTTTGGTCAGTTCTCTATATATTTTGGAAATGAGACCTTTGTCAGAACCTTTGTTTTTAAAAATATTTTCCCAATTTGTTACTTCCCTTCTAATCTTGTTTGCATTAGTATTATTTGTACAGAAACTTTTTAGTTTGATGTAATCAAAATCTTCTATTTTGTGATCAATAATGATCTCTAGTTCTCCTCTGGTCATAAATTCCTTCCTCCTCCACAAGTCTGAGAGGTAGATTATCCTCTGTTCCTCTAATCTATTTATTATCTCCCTCTTTATGCCTAAATCATGGACCCATTTTGATCTTATCTTGGTATATGGTGTTAAGTGTGGATCCATATCTAATTTCTTCCATACTAATTTCCAGTTTTCCCAACAGTTTTTTCCGAATAATGAATTTTTATCCCTAATGTTGGAATCTTTGGGTTTGTCAAAGATTAGTTTGCTATAGATGTACCCTTTTTTGTCCTTTGTATCTAATCTGTTCTACTGATCTACCGGTCTATTTCTTAGCCAATACCAAATGGTTTTGGTGACTGCTGCTATATAATATAGCTTTAGATCAGGTACACTTAGACCACCTTCCTCTGAGTTTTTTTTCATTAGTTCCCTTGCAATTCTCGACCTTTTATTCTTCCATATGAATTTTGTTGTTATTTTTTCTAGGTCATTGAAATAGTTTCTTGGGAGTCTGATTGGTATAGCACTAAATAAATAGATTAGTTTGGGGAGTATTGTCATCTTTATTATATTCGCTCGGCCTATCTAAGAGCACTGAATGTCTTTCCAATTATTTAAATCTGATTTTATTTTTGTGGCAAGTGTTTTGTAATTTTTCTCATATAATTCCTGACTTTTTTTGGTAGATGGATTCCCAAATATTTTATACTCTCAACATTTGTTTGGAATGGAATTTCTCTTTGTATCTCTTGCTGTTGCATTTTGTTAGTGATATATAAAAATGCCGAGGATTTATGTGGATTTATTTTGTATCCTGCCACTTTGCTGAAATTTTGGATTATTTCTAGTACCTTTTTAGCAGAGTCTTTGGGGTTCTCTAAGTATACCATCATGTCATCTGCCAAAAGTGATAGTTTAATTTCCTCATTTCCTACTCTAATTCCTTGAATCTCTTTCTCGGCTCTTATTGCCGAGGCTAGCGTTTCTAGTACTATATTGAATAGTAATGGTGAAAGTGGGCAACCTTGTTTCACTCCTGATCTTACTGGGAAAGGTTGCAGTTTATTTCTATTGCATATTATGCTTACTGACGGTCTTAAATATATACTCCTGATTATTCTAAGGAATAATCCATTTATTCCTATACTCTCAAGAGTTTTTAGTAGGAATGGATGTTGGATTTTGTCAAATGCTTTTTCTGCATCTATTGAGATGATCATATGGTTCTTATTAATTTGATTATTAATATGGTCAATTATATTAATAGTTTTCCCAATATTAAACCAGCCCTGCATTCCTGGAATAAATCCTACTTGATCATAGTGTATTATCTTGGAGATGATTTTCTGAAGTCTTTTTGCTAATATCTTATTTAAGATTTTAGCATCAATATTCATTAAGGAGATTGGTCTATAATTTTCTTTCTCAGTTTTCGATCTACCTGGTTTAGGTATCAGTACTATGTCTGTGTCATAAAAGGAGTTTGGTAGGACTCCTTCATCCCCTATTTTTTCAAATAATTTATATAACATTGGGGCTAATTGTTCTTTAAATGTTTGGTAGAATTCACATGTGAATCCATCTGGCCCTGGGGATTTTTTCCTGGGGAGTTGATTAATAGCTTGTTCTATTACTTTTTCTGAAATGGGACTATTTAAGCAATTTATCTCCTCCTCTGTTAACCTAGGAAGCCTATATTTTTGGAGGAAGTCATCCATTTCACTTAAGTTATCAAATTTATTGGCATAAAGTTGGGCAAAGTAACTCCTTATTATTTCTCTAATTTCCTCTTCATTGGTGGAAAGATCCCCCTTTTCATTTGTAAGACTATCAATTTGATTTTCCTCTTTCTTTTTTTTGATCAAATTTACCAAAGGTTTATCTATTTTATTGGCTTTTTCATAAAACCAACTCTTGGTTTTATTTATTAATTCAATAGTTTTTTTTTACTTTCAATTTTATTGATTTCTCCTTTTAATTTTTGTATTTCTAGTTTAATTGTTGGTTGGGGGTTTTTAATTAGTTTTTTTTTTTTTTTTTTTTTTTTTTTTTGCTTTTTAAGTTGCAGGCTCAATTCGTTAATCTTCTCTTTCTCTATTTTCTTCAAATAAGCCTCTAAAGATATAAAAATTTCCCTTATTACTGCTTTAGCTGCATCCCACAGATTTTGGTATGGTATCTCATCATTGTCATTATCTTGGGTGAAATTATTAATTGTTTCTATAATTTGCTGTTTCACCCAATCATTCTTTAAGATGAGATTATTCAGTTTCCAATTACTTTTTGGTCTATTTACCCCTAACTTTTTACTGAATGTAGCTTTTATTGCATTGTGATCTGAGAAGAAGGCATTTATTATTTCTGCCTTCCTACATTTAATTTTGAGATCTTTATGTCCTAATATATGGTCAATTTTTGTATAGGATCCATGAATTGCTGAGAAGAAAGTATATTCCTTTCTATTGCCATTCAGTTTTCTCCAAAGGTCTATCATACCTATTTTTTCTAATATTCTATTTACTTTTTTAATTTCTTTCTTATTTGTTTTGTGGTTTGATTTGTCTAAATCTGAGAGTGCAAGGTTAAGATCTCCCACTATTATAGTTTTACTGTCTATTTCTTCTTGCAGTTCTCTTAACTTTTCCTTTAGAAAGTTAGATGCTATACCACTTGGTGCATATGTGTTTAGTATTGATATGGCTTCATTATTTATGCTACCTTTCAGCAGGATATAGTTTCCTTCCTTATCTTTTTTAAAGAGATCTACTTCTGCTTTTGCTTGATCTGAGATAAGGATAGCTACCCCTGCTTTTTTGGCTTTACCTGAAGCATAATAGGCTCTGTTCCAACCTTTTACCTTTACTCTGTATGTATCTCCCTGCTTTAAGTGTGTTTCTTGTAGGCAACATATTGTAGGGTTCTGCTTTTTGATCCAATCTGCTATCTGTCTCCGTTTGATGGGATCGTTCATCCCATTTACATTTACAGTTAAAATTACTAATTCTGTATTTCCTGCCATCGTATTATCCCCAGATTATGCTTTTTTCCCTTGACCCCCCTGATCCCCCTCCCCGATATTTAATTTACAGACCCCCCTTGTGACGCGCAACCCTCCCTCTTTTTTTTTTTTTTTTTTTTTAGGATCCCTCCCCCCTCCCTCCAAGTCCCTTCACTTATTCTCCTTTTCATTTTCCCTTTTCCTCTCCCCCCTTTTAATGAGGTGAGAGAAAATTCTCTGAAAAACAAATATGTTAATTATTAACTCTTTGAGCCTCTCCTGATGAAAGTAAGATTCACACAATGATTCTCCCCCTCACTAAGTTCCCTCAGATATGGTGTATTTTCTATGCCTCTTCCTGGGATGTAGTTTCCCTCTTTTTATCACTCCTTCCCCTTTTTCTGAACCGACCTCCTTCCCTTTATTATACCCCCCCTTTTTTTTTCTTTTATATCAGTAAAGACAAATTATCCTTGAGTATTTTTTATATACCCACAACAGAGTTACAGTTCTCAAGGGTTCTGTGTACCTTTTTCTGTTTCTCTTCAGTCTTGTGGATGTAGATCAAATTTTTTGTTTAAGTCTGGTTTTTTTCTTAGAAACATATAGAATTCCTCTGTTTCATTGAATGACCATCTTCTTCCATGGAAAAAGATGCTAAACTTAGCTGGGTAGTTCATTCTTGGTTGCAGTCCTTGATCTTTTGCCTTACGGAATATCAGGTTCCAGGCCCTTCTATCTTTTAATGTGGAGGCAGCCAGATCTTGGGTTACCCTTATTGTGGCACCTTGGTATTTAAATTGTTTTTTTCTAGCTGCTTGCAGGATTTTCTCCTTTGTGTGGTAATTCTGCAGCTTAGCCACTATATTCTGTGGTGTTCTTTTTTTAGGGTGTATTTCAGAAGGAGTTCGATGAATTCTTTCCACATCTACTTTCCCTTCTGTTTCTATCATCTCTGGACAGTTCTCTTTGATAATTTCCTGTAAAATAGAATCTAGGCTCTTTTTTTGGTCATAGTTTTCTGGAAGTCCAATAATCCGCAGATTATCTCTCCTAGATCTATTTTCCAGGTCTATAGATTTTCCCAGTAAGTATTTGACGTTGTTCTCCAGCTTCTCATTTTTTTTGTTTTGTTTGACCGATTCTTGGGTTCTCTGTGAATCATTCATTTCTATTTGTTCCATCCTGACTTTTAAGGAGTTATTTTCTTCTTTCACAGTTTTTAGTTCTTTTTGTAAATGCCCAATTTCGTTTTTAAATGAATTATTTTGCTCTATTGAATTTTTTTCCATTTCCCTAATTTTTTTTTTTGAGAATTATTTTCTTTTTCCAATTCAGAAATTCTATTTTCTTGAGACTTTTTTATCTTTTCCAATTCAGAAATCCTACTTTCCTGTGTTTTTTTAACCTTTTCTAATTCATAAATTTTTGTTTCCCTGCATCTCCTGTGAATTCTTTATTTTTTCCAACTCCAATTTCAGGACGTTGTTATTCTCTATCATAGCTTCCCTTTCCTTTCCCCATATTTCTTCAATCTCCCTCAATTTTTTAAGAGTTTCTTCTAGGAGAGAGTTATGTGATGGGGGGCAGGGATCATTCCCCTTTGGGTTGTTTTCTGCTGACTCTCTGCTGTTAACTTCCTCGTGGTTGGATACCCGCTCTTTCTCTGTATAGAAGGAATCTATGGTTTTTCTAGCTTTTTTGCTCATATTTAAAAAAATCTTTTGGGGTCTGTCCCTGGGGTAGGAAATTATTTATTTACTTCTTTACCAGCTTCCTCCCAGACCTGATGGATGCAGCGGCTCCTGAGCCTGAGCTAAGATAGAGCTCTGGGAGAGAGTTCCCCACCCCCTCCCTGGAAGTGCCTCAGAGGTGATTAGCACTGCTGTGCCCGAGGGCGCTGTGTTTTAGCGGCTTCCCTGAGATTTGAGACTGAACAGTAAAGACAGCACAAAGCCCAGCCTATGTGTCCGGGTGTGGCGTGGATGCCTGCAGCAGGTGAAGTGAAAAGCCCCTGTGCTCAAACTGGAAGTGTCTGCCAGAAACCACGGTCCCTAGTTCAAAGGTTCCGCTTCTCTGGGACTTCCTGGAGCTGAGTTCCACTCTCTCCAGCTAAACTAGGCAGTGTGTGTTGCCTTGGGCCATATCCACCCACTTGTCAATCTCTTAATTATTCTCAGGTGGTAGCTGAGGCCACACCCCTTGGTGCCGAGATCTGCTGAGTCACCTCCAGGGTCCGGGGAAAATCTAATCTGAGTTTTAAAATATTTTGGCTTTCTCTTCTGAACTGCTAAATAATTAGCAGAGAAGAGCTAACAGCCTGTGCCAGATTCCTTTACCTCAGTGGCTTCTCTGATCCCAGAGCCCTTCCCAGCGCTATGGGCGCAGTGTGCCACTACCCCACCATCCGTGCTGGTCTCTCTTATTCCTCCCCTGAGAACTGACCTTTCCTGTTGAAACTCCAGATTCTCTTCAGCTGGTAAGTTGTGCTTCCAGTCCTTATGGTATCTCTCAGTCCTGTGCTAATTCTGAGACTTAATGTATCTAATTGGTTGTGAGGGAGTGAGGACGTTCACAGAGTTGTGTGTTTCTTCTCCGCCATCTTAACTCTAAACTCTTTGACAAATTATTTTATAATATAAACAATATTATATAATATGCAAGTTATTAAATAATATAAAAATTTCTATCTTTCCATGAAATGTAATGAGAACTTAGTTATTATATGGAAAAAGGGAGCATGGTTTTTGATAAGAACATTGTAATTGGTGTTTCAATTATGATTTCAATTAGGCTAAATTCATTATAATATTTTAAATCACATCAAGCACAAAACAATTCACTAATATTGATAAATAAGAGTTTTGTATAACATTCTCCCTTTATCCATATATATGCATACATATACACATACATATACAATGTAGGGTATATAATTATATGCATATAAAATGTAGGATGCATTAAGGGAAAATAGTATCTCTAATGTCAGGGCTACTAACCTGTTTTCAGGGCTACTTTCTTCTTTTGGTGTCTTACCTGTTACCCCCAAAAGCTGTAGCATGCAAAGTAGCCACATTACAGTATAACATTTTGTCAAATGAGCTAAATGAGGTTAAGAATAACCAAATGGCCTCAAGCCCATCATGGAGCTAGGAAATACCCCCAAGCATGTTAAGACTTGATAATGAAAAAAAAAAAAGTTCAAACTTTTACCCTTTGATCCAGCAGTGTTTCTACTGAGCTTGTATCCCAAAGGGATCCAAAGGAGGGAAAGGGACTGACATGTGAAAAATGTTTCTTTTTTGATGTCCCAAATTTTTTAAGGAGTGGTTTTCTTTAGAAAATTTTCATTTCCTTTTCCAAACCTCTCATTTTCTCTCCTTATCTTTCTTCCAACTCTATTTTAATATCTTTTTTTTTAAATTCTTCTAACAGAGCCTTTTCAGTTGAAGACCAACTCATATTGCCCTCTGAGTCTTCATCTGAAGACATTTTTGCCTTTAGTGTTCAGGGTTTGAGTTTTGTTCTTTGCTGTCTCCATAATTATTACCTATGCCCAGAACTCTTTTTGCTTCTTTGCTCATTTTTAAAGGTTGAGGTCTGCTCTTAGGACAAAGAGAAGATTGTATCAAACCTCCTCTATAGAGCAACAGGGGCTTCACACTGCTCTGGGGCCAATGTAATTGACTTCCTTCCTTTGCTGGATGTATGTGGTCAAGTCCCACATGTTCTCCTGGGGTGACAATGAGACTCTATTTTATCTAGTATTCTATTGATAAGTATGATACATAATGGATTATCTAGAATAGAGTCTTAGGTATGATCCTAAAATAAATGCTTGTCTTCATTGTTTGAAAAGTATTTTGATAATTCATTCAAAATTCTATTTTTTCCTTACTTTGGACTTGAAATTAAGACTAGCCTCTGACATGCTTTGGGAGGAAGGGAATAACTAGAGGGCAGAACTGTTGCTGTTTTTGTCAGGTATTGACTATAATGTTATTCTAAGACCTCTGGGTTCTCAGTGTAGCCAAAAGGGTGTAATTCAAGGGAAATCCATATTGTTCACATACACACACAGAGGCACAAAGACACGCACACACACACACACACACACACACACACACACACACACACTCCCTATAAATTTCTGACCTTAATTTGGGTTTCTGCAAGGGTAAAATACTGCTGGACCTGTCCCTTTCAGCCTGCTGGAAAGCTTTGTTGATTCAAAGTGGTAGAATCATAAGCTTTCCTTTGATCTAGGTTATTTCTCTGCAAGATGAGGTAGGTACTGGAATTGTAATTTCTGATCCTGGTGTCTGAGCTAAAAAGTTGCTGCTGAGTTCTGAATTGCATGCTTTCTGGAAACACCACCCAGGTATTTTCTATACTCAATTATACAGGTCCTCTTTTTGAGTTAAAATAAAAGAAAACTACTTAGGTAAAAGTGGAATGGATCAGAGGTGGGAAAAGAGAGAATGATCAGCTTGGGTGCTTCTTCAAATAGAGGTTGTAAAATAAAGAATTCATAAGAGGAGAAACTAGTTTGGTTTCCTTTTAAGGCAGTAGATAATTTCACTTATAGCACAACTCTCAGAGTTGATTCTTTTGAAGGTACAAGATTAATGTTCTACTAATTTTTAATCTTGACTCTTTTGTATTGACTGAATCTCCAAGATTTATTTTATTGCAAATGAAACAGAAAAAAAAAAGAGAAAGAAATACAGAGAGACTCAGAGAGAGGGACAGAAATATAAATATAAACAAAAACAGAGACAGAGATAGAGAAACAGCAAGAGAAACAATTATAGAGAAACACAGAGGAGAAGTATATAGAATGGAAAGAATATGGTGTCTTGCTCAAAGAAAGAGAAATATACATACAAGAACAATTATAGTTCTCTTCCTTGTTGGGTCAATTACACTAACCATATTCCTTTCAATATAGCTGCATAATAAAGATTTATGTTTTACAAAGTTTGGAATAAAATCTGATAAAAAATTGAATGTTGAAAACTGTCTGTATGTACATGTAGAAAAATAAAATATTATTAAGCAAAAACATATTCTAGTTATTATGTTCTATATTTACTCATTGGTTCTTAATGAAGCCTTTCTGTATGTTTATCTGCTTTTAGGAAAATAAAATCCATTATATCACAAAAAAAGAAAGTTAGTAATGATTGTATGACATGAGATTCATGGCACAGAACTGCACAGCATGGCATGCCCTCATCAGAGAAGGTGGTATGAGCAAAGCAGACTTAAAAGATTCATAGAAGAAGAGAATCCACGCCAAATGTTTATATGTTGTGCCCCACCTATTGTAATTCCAGACAAACTGAGGCAATATAGAGATTAAAGAGTATTTAATAATTTATTTAAAAGGGAGAGATTTATGGGGACCAAATGGATCCATGGTTCAGTCCCAGGGCTGAATGAGACTATGGTCTCCAAGAATCCAGCAAGCAATGTGAGTTCTCAATAACATATATATGCAGCTCAGACTCAGGGAGTAGACTGAGGTGGGGGTCGAATCAGGGTGCTGAGAACAGGAACAGTTCTCTGACAGGGTGGGGGCTAGCCACTGGAGATGGGATGACTTTGAGGGGAGGCACCCTGGAGATGAGAGAGGCATCTTGATAAGACAATATCTGATATTCTGATATCTTGGAATGGGGAAAGGGATTCTGATATTCTAAAACATAAGATCTTTTATCCTTATCAAATATTCTGATAAAGAGGGAGGGGAGGTTTTGCAGGATTGAGCAGAACAATTATAAACTGAAGTAGAACAATTAGGGAAACTGAGTCAGGATAATTAGAGGAAATGAGTCAGGACAATAAAAGAGAACTGTGGCATAACACTATGATGGGGCATTCTGAGATCTTATTGGTCTGATCACTCATAGTCAGATCCATTATAAGTTGATTCTAATATAGTGATGTCATTTTAATCCTCTTTGAGAACAAAGAAAATCACACAATATATGTGTGTACATGTATATTCATTGGTATATATTTATGGGGTAAATAAAGTTGTTTTTGTATTTTGGTGTATATGTATATGAATGAATACAAGTGTGTAATTATCTTGGCTTTAATATAATTATTTATTTATTTTTGAATGAAGATGAATTCTTTCTGAACAATTGATTTACTGCACTCACTACTGGTACATATTTCATTAGTTCTGTATACACTATCTTCAGTTTCATTAATTATTAGCAGACACAAGTGCCACATCTCTTCACTAAAACCCCATTTTCCATTTTGATTTACATCCACATTTCAACACTGAGACTAGTAAATAGCTTCATCTTTCTTGACTTTTAAGTCTTCATCTGAAAAATGTAATAACACATTAAATAATAAAATAGGTGTCCTCCAAAGCTTTCCTTTGGAGATGACAAAACCTGGACATTGAAGCTAACTCCACATTTTTTTTTAATTTATGGAATAAAACAAGTATTTCCATAAAATAATATAATAGATGATTGCACATGAAACTGAAAAACTTATTAGGTACAACTTACTATTCCTTTTAAATATACAAGGAAATTATCGTGTGAATTTCCTTATTTGCCCTTTTTTCCATTTTTTCTCCCCCACCCTAAAAGAGAGATGCATTTATGTACACATATATACAACAATGCATGTAACATATGTACATATATATATATATATATATATATATATATAAAATGGATGGAAAAATTTCAATTAACAAAAACAACTCAGTTAAAAGAAGAATTGGCCAAATTCAAAGTAGGTTTTAAAAAAAAGCTAAGTAAAATTTTTTCTAAATTCTAAGTGAATTCTAATAATTCACTAAAAATTAGGAGTAATAGGAAGCTTGGAATTACACTCATAGCTTCATGTCACCTCCCAATAGTGTTCTCAAAGAGGATCAAAATAACATCATAATGTTAGAGTCAAGTTAATGTGTTCAGTATAAACTTGTACACAGATATTCCATGTAAATATTTGGGGTGGATTCTCTAAATTAGATAATATTTAATTTCTTTTAAATACTTCATTTCTGTATGTGTACCTTATTAAAGACTTCAAATAAGAAGTTGGGAGTTGATTGTGGCTGTGTCAGAACAGTATTGTGAAAATATCAATTAGGTAGCTGTATGGAGGATGAATTGGAATAAAAGACAAAATGCATATAATGTTTGTAAAGAAAAATAATTTCAGGAGTAAAGTGACAAGTAAAGAACAAAATCATTAGTGAAAAATATCTATGGAGAACTGAAAATATAGCAGAAGACTGAATAATAGTATTTGAATCCTTTTATTATTACTACAATAAGTGAATATGGCTTTCCTCAGAGAAATAGGCATAATCATACGCTCTCCCCTTCCCTGGAATAATGAGTAGACTTTTGATTGGTGTGTCAGTCAATAAACATTTACTAAGTATTTACTATGTACTATGAACTAATAAAAAACATAGCACACACACACGCAAAAAAAAAAAAATGTAAAAGATAATCCCTGTCCTTAATGAATTAATTGTTTAGTGGGAGTGACGATATGCAAAACATCTTTGGGTAAAAAAAAAAATGTTATATATAAGAATTAAAAATTCTGAGGGAAATAACTGAGGGAAATCACTAGATTTAATAAAAGATAGAAAGGGCTTCCTGAAGCAGCTAAATGTCAAGAGGCAGCTAGATGGCATTGTGGCACTGACGATAGACCACAGGTTTTGAGTTCACATTTCATCTTGGATACTTAACATTTATTAATTATATGACCCTGGGCAAGTCACTGTACCCCAATTACCTTACCCCCCAAAAAAAAGAAAAAAAAAGAAAAAAGAAAAAAGAAAGGATTTCCAAGAAAAACTGAAATTGTCTCCTGATGAGTTCTGAGGACAACACAAAGAAGTATGAACATTTTTTTTTAATCTTATAGTCTGAATGAAGGAAACAAGATTATATAAATGCTAATGAGATAAGATTCTATCATAAAGTATCAAACTTTATGATAATAAAGTTAATTTAATTTATTTAATAAAGTTACACTTAATCCCTGCAAAAGGAATTCAGAAATAAGATATGAAGAAAGTATTTGTTATTTCTGTGAAGGCATCCTAAAGGGTTAAGATTTTTAATATGTTTTGAAGGTGAAATAGCATTATACAGAAGAAAAGCTGGACAAAAGACATTTTATGATGTGATAGAATGTCAGATTTCTCATAGAAAGATATTCAAAGAAGTAAAGGCTGTCGTAAGTTTTTCATTATGTAAAATACTGATTTTTTTATATCTTTGTAATGCAACTATTGGCAGATTTTTTTTATTATTAATATAATAAAAGGGGGAATCTAGTTGGCACAGTGGAGAGAGCACTGGCCCTGGAGTAAAGAGAGTCTAGTTCAAATCCTGGCTGATTATTAGTGCTGTCTATTATTGTTCATACTGATCCTTTTGCTACTGATACTGTTACTAGTACTGCTGCTGCTGTTGTTGCTCTTAATAGTATATTGCTGTTATTAGGATTGCTGCTACTGCTACTATTACTATGACTGCTGATGATGATACCAGTGCTGCTACTGATACTGTTACTAGTACTGCTGCTCTTTCTCTGTTTTTTTTTTTTTTTTCTCTCTAGCTCACTCTTGAGCACTCCCTCAAGAGATAGCTCTTAGTAGCAGTAGCAACAGGAGCACTATTAACAGTAACAGCAACAGCAACAACAGGGACACTAATAACAGTAACAGCAGCAATAGCAGCCCTAGTAACAGTATCAGTATCAGCAGTCATAGTAACAGTACTGAGGGAGAGCTAGTGTGCGAGAGTGACCAATGAAGCGCTTGAGAGCGAGCAAGGGAGGTGCGAGAGCAAGCAAGGGAGCTAGAAAGAGTGAGAATGTGAGAGAGAAAAAAGTGAGAGACAGCAAGAGTGAGACAGAGAGACAGAGAGAGAGCTAGTGAGAGAGTGAGTGAGAGAAAACAAGAGAGAGCAGGAGCTAGACAGAGCAAGAGAGACCAAGAGTGAGCGAGCAAGGAAGCATGTGAAAGTGAGCGAGGAAGCTTGCGAGAGTGAGTGAGGAAGCTCCTGAGAGCAAGCGAGGGAGCTATAAAGAGTGAGAAAATGAGAGAGAAAAAAGTGAGAGACAGAGAGAGCAAGAGAGTGAGAGAAACAGCAAGAGCGAGCAAGAGAGAGCTAGAGAGAGAGAGAGAGAGAGAGAGAGAGAGAGAGAGAGAGAGAGAGAGAGAGAGCGCCAGGGATCATGCGAGCAAGAGAGAACTAGAGAAAGCAAGAGAGAGCAAGAAAGAACAAAAGAGTGAGAGTCATCAAGAGCAAGAGAGAGTAAGAAAGAGTGAGAGAGTGTGATCTAGGGAGGATGCGAGAGCGAGCTATGAAGTCCGGCAAAGCAAGCAAGGAAGCATGTGAGAGTGAGCAAGAAGTATGAGACAGTGAGCGAGGAAGCATGCTAGAGAGAGTGAAGAAGCATGTGAGAGCAGGTGAGAGAGTTAGAAAGAGAGAAAGTGAGAGAAAAAGCAAGAGACAGGGAGAGCAAGACAATGAGAGCAAGAGCGAGCGAGCGAGAAGAGAAAGTGAGAGAGTGAGAAAGTGAGAGAGGCAGAGCAAGAGTGAGACTGAGCAAGAGTGAGTGCATGAGGGAGTGATCAAGGAAGCATGCGAGAGCGAGCAAGGAAGCAAGAAAGAGTGAGAAAGTAAAAGAAAGAAAGCGAGAGACAGAGAGAGCAAGACAGAGAGACAGAGCTAAAGCTTGCAAGAGAGAGAGCTATCTACAGAGAAAGCAAGCTAAGGAGAGTGCGTGCAAGAGAGAGCTAGAGAAAGCAAGAGAGAGCTAGAGAAAGCAAGAGAGAGCTAGAGAAAGAGTGAGAGGGTGAATGTGAGACAAGAGAGAGCAAGAGCAAGAGCAAGACAGAGCAAGAGAGAACAAGAGCAAGTGTACAAGGAAGCATGTGAGAACAAGTGAGGAAGCACACAGAAGGAGTGAGGAAGCATGTGAGAGCAAGTGAGAAGCATGTGAGAGTGAGCAAGGGAGCTCACAAGCAAGCAAGGGAGCTAGAAAGAGTGAGAAAGTAAGAGAGAAAAAATTGAGAGACAGAAAGCGAAAGAGTGAGAGAGAGAGAGAGAGCAAGAGTGAGAGAGAGAGCGCTAGAGAGAGAGAAAATAAGAGACAGAAAGAGCAAGAGAGGGAGAACGAGTGAGCAAGGGAGTGAGTGAGATTGTGTAAGGGACATAAGAGAGCACACAAGGGAGCACACAAGAGCGAACAAGAGAGCTAGAAAGAGAGAGAAAGTGAGAGAGAAAAAGCGAGAAACAGAGAGAGCAAGAAAGTGAGAGAGAGCAAGAGCTAATGAGCGAGCGAGCAAGAGAGCACATGAGCAAGAGAGAGCTAGAGAAAGCAAGAGAGAGGGAGAGAGAGAGAGAGAGAATAAGAGAGAGCAAGTAACATCAAGAATGAGCGAGAGTAAGAGAGAGTGAGAGAGAGAGAACTATTCTGAGAGTGTATATGAGAGGAGTGCCAACATCTAGAAGAATAAATAATCTCTTGCTCACCTCTATTTGTATGATCAATGTTATTACACAGACCTAGAGTGTACTTATTTTGCATATTTTTACCCAATCACAATTGGAACTAAGTCCTCATTTTACAAAAGACTTCCTTACACTATTATATTTTATTGAACTATAATCATGTGACTTCTTCAGCTGTTAATCTACTGAGATAGTTTATACTCAAATAAATATTGGTTTCTACTTCACAATATTTAAAAAAATTAGGTGTTTAAAAGTGATTTGGAATAACTGTAAGTTTTCAAATTCTTCAAGAGCAAAACAGTATGATTTCAAGTCTCAAATTTGCATCCAAAGTTCTTCAGAAAGGCATTGAAAGTGTGCTTGTATGGCTGCTTCTATAAGTAGCAATGTAAGTGGTTTGCCTTGTTTGAGTTTCCTTTAAAATTGTATTTAGACAAATATTCTGACTCATTTTTTTCCAAAAACTCCCTGCCACTTTTAATAGTCTGTGACTACATCAACATTAAAGTCACCTAAAAATACCAGTTTATTGTTTTTGGACAACAAAGATGATGAGGATCTCTAGATCTGCACAAATGATGTTTTTCTTTAATCTCATCAGGATTTGTTATGGTATGTATAAGCCTGGATGATAGTGGTTTGGTATTTTCTTGTAAGTGTATAGAGAGAGTTGCTATAAATATTTCTTAATATATGTGACTTTGTCCCCCATTTTTGTGATTTATTTGCAATAGAGGTCTAGGAGATAAATTATTAGATCAAAGAATTTGCCCTTTGGAAAAAAGTTCCAAATTGATCTCTAGAATGGTTGGGTCAATTCACAACTCCATCAGCAATGTATTAGTGTTCCACTTTACCCATAGCCTCTTCAAAATTTATCATTTTACTTTTTTCATTTTGGTCATTTCACTTAGCATTAGTTCATGTTATTCCAAACTTTTTGAAACCATTCAGTTTATCATTTCTAATATAGCAATAATATTCCATAACATTTATATATCATAACTTATTTATTTTCCCAATTTGTTACTTCCCTTCTAATCTTGTTTGCATTAGTATTGTTTGTACAGAAACTTTTTAGTTTGATGTAATCAAAATCTTCTATTTTGTGATCAATAATGATCCCTAGTTCTCCTCTAGTCATAAAATCCTTCCTCCTCCATAGGTCTGAGAGGTAGACTATTCTCTGTTCCTCTAATCTATTTATGATTGCAATCTTTATGCCTAAATCATGGACCCATTTTGATCTTATCTTGGTATAAGGTGTTAAGTGTGGATCCATATCTAATTTCTGCCACACTAATTTCCAGGTTTCCTAAAAGTTTTTTTTCAAATAATGAATTTTTATCCCTAATGTTGGTATCTTTGCGTTTGTCAGAGACTAGATTGCTATAGAGATACCCATTTTTGTCCTTTGTACCTAATCTGTGCTACTGATTGACTGGTCTATTTCTTAGCCAATACCAAATGGTTTTGGGGAATGCTGCTATATAATATAGTTTTAGATCAGGTACACCTAGACCACCTTCATCTGACTTTTTTTTTCATTAGTTCCCTTCCAATTCTCGACCTTATATTCTTCCCTATAAATTTTGATGTTATTTTTTCTAGGTCACTAAAATAGTTTCTTGGGAGACTGATTGGTATAGCACTAAATAAATAGATTAGTTTGGGGAGTATTGTAATCTTTATTATATTCGCTCGGCCTATCCAAGAGCACTGAATGTCTTTCCAATTATTTAAATCTGAGTTTATTTTTGTGGCAAGTACGTTATACTCTCAACATTTCTTTGGAATGGAATTTCTCTTTGTATCTCTTGCTGTTGCATTTTGTTGGTGATATATAAAAATGCTGAGGATTTATGTGCATTTATTTTGTATCCTACAACTTTGCTAAAATTCTGAATTATTTCTAATAGCTTTATAGCAGAGTCTTTGGGGTTCTTTAAGTATACCATCATGTCATCTGCAAAGAATGATAGTTTGATTTCCTCATTTCCTACTCTAATTCCTTGAATCTCTTTCTCGGCTCTTATTGCCGAGGCTAGCGTTTCTAGTACTATATTGAATAGTAATGGTGAAAGTGGGCAACCTTGTTTCACTCCTGATCTTACTGGGAAAGGTTAAACTTATCTCTATTGCATATTACGCGTACTGATGGTCGTAAATATATGCTCCTGATTATTCTAAGGAATAGTCCATTTATTCCTATACTCTCAAGAGTTTTTATTAGGAATGGATGTTGGATTTTGTCAAATGCTTTTTCTGCATCTATTGAGATGATCATATGGTTTTTATTAATTTGATTATTAATATGGTCAATTATACTAATAGTTTTCCTAATATTAAATCAGCCCTGCATTGCTGGTATAAATCCTACTTGATCACAATATATTATCCTGGGGATGATTTTCTGAATTCTTTTTGCTAATATCTTACTTAAAATTTTAGCACCAATATTCATTAAGGAAATTGGTCTATATATTTCTTTCTCAGTTTTCGATCTACCTGGTTTAGGTATCAGTACCATGTCTGTGTCATAAAAGGAGTTTGGTAGGACTCCTTCATCCCCTACTTTTTCAAATAGTTTATATAACATTGGGGCTAATTGTTCTTTAAATGTTTAGTAGAATTCACATGTATATCAATCTGGTCCAGGGGATTTTTTCATGGGGAGTTGATTATTAGCTTGTTCTATTTCTTTTTCTGAAATGGGACTATTTAAGCAATTTATCTCTTCCTCTGTTAATCTAGGAGGCCTATATTTTTGGAGGAAGTCATCCATTTCACTTAAGTTATCAAATTTATTGGCATAAAAATGGGCAAAGTAACTCCTTATTATTTCTGTAATTTCCTCTTCATTGCTGGAAAGATCCCCCTTTTCATTTGTAAGAATAACAATTTGATTTTCCTCTTTCCTTTTTCTGATCAGATTTACCAAAGTTTTATCTATTTTATTGGCTTTTTCATAAAACCAACTCTTGGTTTTATTTATTAATTCAATAGTTTTTTTTTTTTTTTTTTTTTTTTTTTTTTTTTTTTTTTTTTTTTTTTTACTTTTAGTATTATTGATTTCTCCTTTTAATTTTTGTATTTCAAGTTTGATTTTTGGTTGAAGTTTTTTAATTTGGTCTTTTTCAAGCTTCTTAATTTGCAGGCCCGATTCATTAATCTTCTCTTTCACTATTTTCTTCAAATAAGCCTCTAAAGATATAAAATTTTACCTTATTACTGCTTTAGCTGCATCCCACTTATTTTCGTATGATGTCTCATCATTGTCATTATATTGGGTGAAATTATTAATTGTTTCTGTAATTTGCTGTTTCACCCAGTCATTCTTTAAGATGAGATTATTCAGTTTCCAATTACTTTTTGGTATATTTACCCCTAACTTCTTACTGAATGTAGCTTTTATTGCATTGTGATCTGAGAAGAAGGCATTTATTATTTCTGCCTTCCTGCATTTACATTTTAGACCTTTATGTCCTAATATATGGTCAATTTTTGTTTAGGATCCATGAACTGCTGAGAAGAAAGTATATTCCTTTCTATTGCTTTTCACTTTTCTCCAAAGGTCTATCATACCTAGTTTTTCTAATGTTCTATTTACTTTTTAAATTTATTTCTTATTTGTTTTGTGGTTTGATTTGTCTTAATCTGAGAGTGCAAGGTTGAGATTTCCCACTATTATAGTTTTACTGTCTATTTCTTCTTGCAACTCACTTAACTTTTTCTTTAGAAAGGTATATGCTATACCACTTGGTGCATATATGTTTGGTATTGATATGGCCTCATTATTTATGCTATCTTTCAGCAGGGTATAGTTTCCTTCCTTATCTCTTTTAATTAGATCAATTTCTGCTTTTGCTTGATCTGAGATAAGGATGGCTACCCCTGCTTTTTTGGCTTTACCTGAAGCATAATAGATTCTGCTCCAACCTTTTACCTTTACCCTGTATGTATCTCCCTGCTTTAAGTGTGTTTCCTGTAAACAACATATTGTAGGGTCCTGACTTTTGATCCAGTCTGCTATCCCTCTCTATTTGATGGGAGAATTTGTCCCATTCACTTTTACAGTTAAAATTACTAATTCTGTATTTCCTGCCATCATATTATCCCCAGATTATGCTTTTTTCCCTTGACCCCCCTGAACCCCTTCCCCAATATTTAATTTATAGACGCCACTTGTGACAATTAGCCCTCCCTTTTTAGTATCCCTCCCCCCTCTTTCCAAGTCCCTTTCCTTATTCCTCTTTTCCTTTTTCCTTTTCCTCTCCCCCCTTTTAATGAGGTGAGAGAGAATTCTCTGAAAAACAAATATGTCAATTATTTACTCTTTGAGCCTATTCTGATGAGAGTAAGATTCACATAATGTTTCTCCCCCTCTCTAAATTCCCCCAGATATAGTATATTTTCTATGCCTCAACCTGGGATGTAGTTTCCCTCTTTTTATCACTCCTTCCCCTTTTTCTGATATTACCCCCTTCCTTTTACTACCCCCTTTTTTTATATCAGTAAAATCAAAGTATCCATGTGGACTTTCTATATATCTATAACAGAGATACAGTTCTCAAGAGTTCTTTTTACCTTTTTCTGTTTCTCTTCAGTTTTGTGGATGTAGATGAAATTTTTTGTTTAAGTCTGGTTTTATTCTTTGAAACAAATGGAATTCCTGTGTTTCATTGAATGACCATCTTCTTCCATGGAAGAAAATGCTAAACTTAGCTGGGTAGTTTATTCTTGCTTGCAATCCTTGATCTTTTGCTTTTCAGAATATCATGTTCCAGGCCCTTTGATCTTGTAATGTGGAGGCAGCCAGATCTTGAGTGACCCTTATTGTGGCCCCTTTATATTTTAGTTGATTTTTTCTAGCTGCTTGCAATATTCTTTCCTATGTGTGGTAATTCTGCAGCTTAGCCACAATATTCTGTGGAGTTTTTTTTTTGTTTTTTTTTTTTTGTGTGTGTGTTTTTTAGGGTCTTTTTCAGAAGGTGATTGATGAATTCTTTCAATGCCTATTTTCCTGTCTTTTTCTATTATCTCTGTACAGTTCTCTTTGATGATTTCCTGTAAAATAGAATCTAGGCTCTTTTTTTGGTCATAGTTTTCAGGAAGTCCAATGATCCTCAGATTATCTCTCCTAGATCTATTTTCCAGGTCTATATATTTTTCCCAGTAAGTATTTGATGTTATTCTCCAGCTTTTCATTTTTTTTTTTGTTTGACTGATTCTTGGGTTCTCAATGTGTCATTCATTTCTATTTGCTCTGTCCTGATTTTTAATGAGTTATTTTCTTCATTCACATTTTTTAGTTCTTTTTGTATATGCCCAATTGTGTTTTTAAATGAATTATTTTGCTCTATTGAATTTTTTCCATTTCCCTAATTTTTTTTAGGGAATTATTTTCTTTTTCCAATTCAGAAATCCTACTTTCTTGAGACTTTTTTAATCTTTTCCAATTCAGAAATCCTACTTTCCTGTGATTTTTTAACCTTTTCTAATTCACAAATTTTGTTTCCCTGCATCTCCTGTGAATTCTTTATTTTTTTCAACTCCAATTTCAGAATGTTGTTATTCTCTATCATAGCTTCTCTTTCCTTTCCCCATTTTTCTTCAAACGTTCTTAACTTTTTAATAGTCTCTTCTAGTAGATAGTTATGTGATGGGGGGGCAGGTATCATTCCCCTTTATGCTATTATCTGCTGACTCTCTGCTATTAACTTCCTCGGGGTTGGATACCCTCTCTTTCTCTGTGTAAAAGTAATCAATGGTTCTCTTTAGGTTTTTACTCATGGTTTAAAAAATCTTTTGGGTTCTGCACTTGGGGTAAGAAGTTTATTTATTTACTTCTTTAACAGATTAGATGGATGCAGCAGCTCCTGTGCCTGATCTAAGAGATAGCTCTGGGAGAGAGTTCCCCTCCTTCTTCCTGGAAGTGCCTCAGAGGTGATTAGTACAACTGTGCTGTGAGAGTTGCCCAGTGAAGGATTCCACTGTGTGTCCTAGAGACTTCCCTGAGGTTTAAGACTGAACAGTCAAGGCAACAAAAAGCCCAACTAATGCATTCCTTTGGACATGGATATCATGCCCAGAAACCGCAGTCCCTCTTTCAAAGGTTCTGTTTCTCTGGGACTTCAGTGACTGAGTTCCACAGACTCCAGCCAAGCCAGTCACTATGTGGATTAGATGTCGCCTCAGGCTGTGTCCCATGCTGTTCAAGCTCTTAACTACCCCAAGGTGAAGCCCTGGACAGCAGAAAGTGGCTGCACAGCCTTGCCAAGATCTGTTAGGTCACTTTTGGATTGGGGTGGTTCTAGTATCTGGCTTTATATTTTAAAGTGGCTTGATTTCTCTTTTGAATTGCTGTTTTATAAGCAGAGAAGAGTTAACAAACTGTGCCAGATTCTTCCATCTCAGTGGCTTCTCTGATCCCAGAGTTCTCCCTAACCATCTGTGCTGGCCTTTTTTCTTCCTCCCCTGGGAACTGACCTTTTCTGTTGAAACTCCAGATTTTCTTCAGCTGGTAAGTCTTGCTTCCATTCCTTGTGATTTCTATCTGTTCAGCGTTATTTTTGAGGCTCATGTAACTAATTGGTAATGAGGGAAGAAGGGAGCTTACGAAATCACATGTATCTTCTCCACCATCTTGGCTCCGCACCCTGTTGGTTTTCTCATGATGTGATACATTCCACTAAAATCTTTCCTAATATTTACCAATTTCAGGTATAAATTTCATTTAAAAATTTTCATTAATATTAATACATGAAATTGATCTGTAATTCTCTGTTTTGGCTCCATCTGTTTTAGATATCAGAACCACATTGGTGTCATAAAAGACATTTTGTATGATTTCTTTGGATATTTTTAAAACTAGTTTGTGTATTATTGAATTCAATTGTTCTTTAATTTTTTTCATAGTATTAACTTGTAAATCTATCTGGGATTGATTTTTTTTTCCCCCCTTAGGAAGTGCATTGATGTCTTCTTCAATTTCCTTTTCTAAAATGGAATCATTTAATTATATAATTTTCTTTCCTGTTAATAAAGGGAGTTTATATTTTTAAAATCTATTTTCATCCATTTCATTTAGCTTGTTACATATATTAGGAAAATGTTTCATAGAATAGTTCCTAATTTTAGATTTAATTCCTCTTCATTGGTGATGAGTGCATGCTTTATATTTCTGATACTGGTTGTTTGGTTTCCTGTTGAGGCACTGGATATCTTAGAATCAGCCAGAGTCAGGATAAGCAAAAGTCTTTATTCTTGGTCTTTTGAGGTCACTCTCAGGGGATTAGATATAGGTATCTCCACACTTCCTTCCTCTCTCTCTCTCTCTCTACTGCCAAAGAATGACTCTCCTCCTCCTACTCCACCCACTGATATTGTCCACACCCACAGATCCATCCCAGCACAGAATGGTTAAGTAAGGTCATCCTCCAAACATGTTTAATATAGAATTGTCCAATTGGTAATTAGCCTCAGGTGCCAGGTTACCTTGCATCTGCACATTTGTAGCCCTTTACAATTTTCTCTTTTATAATCAAATTATGTATATATTTAATTTATTTTTTTCATAAAACCAGATATGAAGGTTTTTATGTGTTCTTTAGTTTTTTTTTTTTTTTTTTTTAACAATCAATTTTATTAACATCTATTTTTTAAATTAGATATTTAATTGGGGATTCCTAATTTGTGGTTTTTCTAGCTTTTGTTCTTGAAGATCAAATTAATTGACATCTTTATTTTATTTATATAAGCATTTAATGATATAGAATTTAACTGCTTTGGCTGCATCCCACAAGCTTTGGGTATGCTCTTTCATTATTGTCATTCTCTTTAATGAAATTAATTGTCACTATGATTTATTGTTAAACTCATTCTTTAGTATTATATTATGTAATTTCTAATTAATTTTTAGTCTATCTTTCTCTGGCCCTTTACTGCATGTCATTTTTAGTGAATCATAATCTGAAAAAAATGAATTTATTATTTCTATCATCTTGAATGTGATTATGATTTTATGCCCCAATATGTGTTTTAATATGTGACATGTATTATTTAGAAAAGGAATATTTATTTCTCTCACCATTCATTTTTCTCCAAAGACCTATCATACCCAGTTTTTCTAAAATTCTATTTATCTTCTTAACTTCCTTCTTTATTTTGTGGTTATATTTATTTTATTCTGAAAGGGGAAAATTGTGGTCCTTTATTCATATTGTTTTGCTTTCTATTTCTTCCTGTCATTCACTCAACCTCTTTAAAAAATTGTATTCTTCATTAAAAAAAAAAAAAAAAAAAGGTAAAAGGACCCATATATGAAAAAAATGTTTTTGTAGTGACATAAAACTGGAAACTGAGTGGATGCCCATCAGTTAGAAAATTGCCACATAAGTTATGGTATATGAATGTGATACAATATCATTTTTCTATAAGGAATGATTTCAGAGAGGCTTAGAAAGACTTACTTGGCTTGATGCTATGTTAAATGAATAAAACCAATAGAACATTGTGCACAGCAACAAGATTATGCAATTACCGATTCTAATAGCTATTGTTCTTTTTAACAATGAACTGAATCAAGCCAGTTTCAATGGCCTTGTGATGAGGAGAGCCATCTGTAACTAGAGAGAAAAAAAAATATGGTGGGATCTGTGTGGATCACAATACAATTTTGTCTCCTTTTTTGTTATTGTTTGTTTACATTTTGTTTTTTGTCTCATTTTTTCCCCTACTTGTTCTGATTTTTCTTTTGCAGCATGATAATAGTGGAAATAATAAAGAATAATTGCCCATTTGACATATATTGTATTACTTGTCATCTAGGGAAGGGTTGGGGGGAAGAGGTCGGGGGAAGGGAAGAAGAAAAAAATTGTAATAGAAGATTTTGTAAGGGTGAATGTTGAAAATTATCTATGTAGGGGTTTTGAAAATTAAAAAAAAAATATATATATATATATATAATACATATATTACATATATGTATTAATAACTAAAGATCCTCAGATGATAGATAAAAATTCATCCTGAATGAGAAAAATAATCTTGTTTTTTGTAATAATGCATTCCAAAGATACAGTCCTTTTGGAGGTAGTTTAACTCTAATATGTATCTTGCAAGAGTGTAAAGGACATGAAATAGAACTAAATTAGAAAGAGCCACAGAAATAGGCTGTTTCCATTCAAAATAGAAGACTCTACAATTACACCCAACTAAAATTTCCCCATTAGTATTTAGTTTCTTTCTCATCTTTATCCTTAATTAATTTTAAGGGTCTAGAGGCTTGATGGCTTTATAATTGCCTACCATTTTTTGCCAATTAAAGAAAAAAAAACCTTCTAGTTCCTCTAAGACTTTGCTGTTTTTTTTTTTTTTTTTTTTTTTATCATTTTACTGTTCTTTGAATATTAAATTAATAGTAAATGTTACAATATCTCTATTCTGTTTCTCAAGAACTCATTCCTATTTATTTTCAGTGATATCTTTGGAATTCAATATTGACTTGATAATGTATATAAGTCATATCAAATAATCAAGCTTAGGTTGGTTTCTGTTTTACATTAGTAACAAGAATAAGAATACAAGTCATTCCGCAGTTGATAAATGGTTGAAGGATATGAGTAAAGGGTTGAAACTCTGAATAGGTGAACTTGAATCAGACAACCAAGCACTTAAAACTAATTACCTATTGGATAATAATTCTCTTAGCATGTTTGGAATTTCTCTTCTCAAAGTTAATGCTAACTCAATGCTTGGGGTTAAGATAATTGTTATGAGGGATTAGGGGGTGGAGTAGATGAGCCAGTGTCACTTTGGAGGTATAGGAAGAGAAGAGAGATTGTAGAGAGCTTGTGGCAGTTTTGTCCATCCTCTTCACTTCTCCCGCTAAAGACCAAGGACTTTTGCTTATCCTAATTTTGGTTGATTATGAGGCCTCCAGGGAGCTAACCAGACTTCACAGATATGGACAGACAATTTTTAGATGAAAAAATGAAAGCCATCAATAGCCATATAAAAAGGATTCTAAATCTCTATAGACTGGAGAAGTTCAAATTTAAACAACAGAGATATCATGTCATACCTCTAAGATTTGCTAAAATGATAGGAAAAGACAGACAATAATAAATGTTGCAGCAGTTATGGGAAAATTGGGAAACTAATGCATTTTTGTTGGAGTTGGGAAATGATCCAATCATTCTGAAAAGCAACCTGGTATTATGTCCAAAAGCCCAGAAAACTGTGCCTACCCTTTAACACACTAGTTCTACTAGGAGACAATGGATCTGGATCACAAGGAAATCATAAATGAGAGAAAAGGACCCACATTTTTTTTTGGTTTTTGGTTTTTTTTTTTTAATTTTAAAAACATATGCATGGATAATTTTCTATATTCATCCTTGCAAAATCTTAAATTTCAAATTTTTCCTCCCTTTCCCCACCCCATCTCTTAGTTGGTAAGTTATCTATTATGTGTTAAACATGAACAATTCTCTTATGAATATTTCTAATATTATCATGCTACAAAAAATCATATCAAAAAGAAAAAAAAGAAATAAAACAAAAAGCAAGCAAATAAAAAATAAAAATACTATTTTGTGATTCACACTCAGTCCCCACAAACCTCTCCACAGGTGCAAATGGCTTGCTCCATCACAGTCAATTGGAACTGTGCTGAATCATCTAGCAGTTGAAAAAAGCCACATCCATCAGACTTGATGGCATTCCCAATCAGCCAAAGTTCATTCAGTCCTTCTGAACTCAAACCCTGACTCCACAAACAGTCCAAGTTTCTTTTGTTACTGCTGAGGGTCTAGCCACATCCACCTATCCTGAGAGATGCACATTTGATATTCTTCCAGAGCTAACTAGAGACAGTTTAATCTCCGTCCCCACATCTATCTTCAGATCATCTCAGGATGTATCAGGAGAACACAAGTTTTCTTGAATTTTCACCAGCCTATGCTCACCCTAAGGCAGAAATTTATTCTATTTGAGGAAGAAATCTGGAGAACTTGAAATTTACTCAACTATCATCCCAGAATCCTTCACCTCAATTTCTTTTTTTCTAAAATGGGACTATTTAAGTAATTTATTTTCTCCTGTATATTTTTGTAAGTATTTATCCATTTCATTTAGATTATTAAATTTATTGGCGTACAGTTTGGCAAAATACTTCTTAATTATTGCTTTAGGGGGCAGCTAAGTGGTGCAGTGGATAGAGCACTAGCCTTGAATTCAGGAGGACCAGAGTTCAAATTTGATCTCAGAGACTTAATACTTCCTAGCTGTGTGACCTCAGCAAGTCACTTAACCCAAGCATCAGGGAAAAAAAAAAAAAAAAATATATATATATATATATATATATATATATATATATATATATATATATATATATATATATATATATATATATATATATATATATTGCTCTAATTTCATCTGCATTGGTGTAAAGTTCTTCCTTCTCATTTTTGATGCTGCATTTTTTATTTCCTTTTTTTTCTTTTTTATAATCAAATTAAGTAAAAGATTATCCATTTTTAATAACACTAACTCTTAATTTTTTTATTAGTTCAATGGCTTTCTTAATTTCAATTTTATTAATCTTCCCTTTTATTTTCAGAATTTTTAAATTTTAAATTCAGAAATTTAAATTTAATTGGGGATTTAAAATTTGTTCTTTTTAGTTGCATGCCCAATTCAATGACCTTCTCTTTCTCTATTTTATAAAAGCAAGCATGTATAGATATAAAATTGCCCCTAAGAACTGTTTTGGCTGCATCCCATAGATTTTGGTATGTTTTCTCATTATTGTCACTCTCTTATGCAAAATTATCAATTATATCTGTGATTTGTTGTTTCACCACTCATTCTTTAGGATTAGATTACTTAGTTATCAATTCATTTTGGTCTAATTTTCTCTGATCCTTTATTACATGCAATTTTTATTATATTGTAATCTGAAAAAGATGGATTTCCTAATTCTGCCTTTCTGCATTTGATTTTGAGACTTTTATGTTCTAATACAAGATCAATTTTTGTGTCAATTCCATGTACCACTAGAAACAAAAAAAGTATAATTCCTTTCTGTTCCCATTCAATTTTCTCCAAAGGTCTATCCTATTTATCTAAAATTTTATTTATCTCCTTAACTTCTTTCTTATTGATTATGTGATTCAATTCATCTAGACACAGTGGTCCTCAAACTTTTTAAATAAACTTTTTTTTTAAATAAATTTTATAATTATAAATTTTTTGACAGTATATATGCAGGAGTAAATTTTTTTATAACATTATCCCTTGTATTCATTTTTCCAAATTTTCCCCTCCGTCTCTCTACTCCCTCCCCTAGATGACAGGCAATATCAAACATTAAATAAACTTTTAAATAAAACAGTTCACTGTCCCTCAGATTGTGGAAGGAGACAGACTATAATAAAAAACAAAAACTCACACTCTGTCTCTGCCCCTCAGCCCATTTGCCATAACCTAGCAAGCCCCATAAACATCCTCAGCCGGCTGCATCTGGTCCAAGGGCTGTAGTTTGAGAACCTCTGATATTCTAGAGCATCTTTATTTAGAGCAAGGTTGACATTCGTCACTAGTAGAGTTTTGTTGTCCATTTCTTCTTCTAATGTTTTTTAACTTTTGTATTAATTTGTGTGCTATAGCACTTGTTGCCATTATGTTTAGTAGAATATAACTCAAGTATGTTTGATATTATTTCATTATCTATTGTACCCTTTAGCCATATATAGTTTGCTTCATTATCTCTTTTAATTAGGTCTATTTTTCTTTTACTTGATCTGAAATCAGGATCACTATTGATACTGGTTTTTTTTTTTTTTTTTGTTTTGTTTTTTTGTTTTTTTTTACTTCATTCAAAACAATAGATTTTGCTTCAGCCTTTTACTTTTACTCAGTATATATCACTCAGCTTTAAAAGTGTTTCTTGTAAACAACATATTATAGGAATATTATTTTCTAAGGCTTTTGATTCTTTAAAGTAGAAGCTGCTAGATCCTGAGTAATCCTGATTGTGACTCCTCTGAATTTGAATTGTTTCTTTCTAGTTGCTTGCAGTATTTTCTCCTTGATCTGATAAATCTGTTGTACAACATTTGTTTTGAGTTGTAGATCAGTCAATATCTGCCTTCGAGGCTTCATTTAGAGGCATTTTGCCTTTAATATCTTCAGGGTTTTAGTTCTGTTTTTCCCTGTCTCCATAAAAGCTATCTAGGGTCAGAACTGTTTTTACTTTGTTGCTCATTTTAAAAGGATGAAGTCTGTTCCTAAGCAACTGGGAAGATTTCCCCAAGCTTCCTCTTAAAGGTGATGGTCTTAATTCTCCTCTGGGGCTATTTATGCTGCAGGATTCCTCCATGAATTTCATGAGCCTAACCAAGTTGCACCTATTATCCTGGGATTTAGGGGCTCACTATTTCCTTTCTATGGTTGCTTTGGAGGTCTCACAACTAGTCTACTGGTCCATTAGCTTCTGAACCACAACAGACTATTCAACATTGCTGTCTTTTGTAGCTAGGAGCCTCCTATTAAATTACTGTCACATGGACTTCTAAAACCTCAGCCTCCTTGGACCATTCCTATGCTGGGCTGCACCTATTGCTGCCCAACTGAGAAAGACCTTTCCTGACATCCCTACAATATATATTCTGCCAGAATATTTTAATACTTCAACTATTCATGGTTTCTGTCACTCCAAAATTTGTTCAGAAACTTCATCTTCAATTTTCTTGTGGATGGGGCATTTTTCAACAGTGAGGTGATTCAGACCAGTTCATATAGTCTTGTGATGAAAAGAGCTGTCTGCACTCAAAGAAAGGACTGTGGAAACTGCATGTTTCACTTTTTTTGTTTGATCTTGTTTGTTTGCATTCTTTATATTTTTTCCCTTTTTTATCTGATTTTTCTTTTTTTATTAATTTTTATAATTATAACATTTTATTTGACAGTACATATGCATAGGTAATTTTTTTTACACCATTATCCCTTGTACTCCCTTCTGTTCCAAATTTTTCCCCTCCTTCCTTCTACCCCCTTCCCTAGATGGCAGGCATTCCCATACATATTAAATATCTTATAGTATATCCTAAGTACAATATATGTGTGCAGAACCTAATTTTGTTGTTGTTGTTGTTGCAGAGGAAGAATTGTGTTCGAAAGGTAAAAATAATCTGGGAAGAGAAACAAAACAAGACAAAACAAAACAATGCTCACAGTTTACACTCATTCCCAGTGTTCCTTTTCTGGATATCACTGATTCTGTCCATCATTGATCAAATGGAATTGGATTAGCTCTTCTCTATGTTGAAGATATCCACTTCCATCAGAATACATCCTCATACAGTATCATTCTTGAAGTATATAATGATCCCCTATTTCTGCTCATTTCACTCAGCATCAGTTGATGTAATCTCTCCAAGCCTCTCTGTATTCCTCTTCTTGGTCATTTCTTAAAGAACAATAATATTCCATAACATTCATATACCATAATTGACTCAACCATTCTCCAGTTAAAGGATATCCATTCATTTTCCAGTTTCTAGCCACTATGAAAAGGGCTGCCACAAACATTTTGGAACATACAGGTCCCTTTCCCTTTTTTTAGTATTTCCTTGGGATATAAGCCCAGTAGTAGCACTGCTTGGTCAAAGGGTATGCACAGTTTGATAACTTTTTGGGCATAATTCCAGATTGCTTTCCAGAATGGTTGGAATTTTTCACAACTCCACCAACAATGCATCAGTGTCCCAGTTTTCCTATAGCCCTTCCCACATTCATTATTATTTGTTCCTGTCATCTTAGCCAATCTGACAGGTGTGTAATGATATCTCAGAGTTGTCTTAATTTGCCTTTCTCTGTTCAATAATGATTTGGAACACTCTTTCATATGAGTGGAAATAGTGTTAATTTCATCATCTGAAAATTGTCTGTTGATATTCTTTGACCATTTCTCAATTAGAGAATGGCTTGATTTCTTATAAATTAAAGTCTATTCTCTGTATATTTTAGAGATGAGGCCTTTATCAGAACCTTTACCTATAAAAACATTTTCCTAATTGGTTACTTCCCTTCTAATCTTGTTTGCATTAGTTTTGTTTGTGTAGAAACTTTTTAATTTGGTGTAATCAAAATATTCTATTTTGTGATCAATAATGGACTCCAGTTCTCCTTTGGACACAAATGCCTTCCTCCTCCACAAGTTTGAAAGGTAAACTATCCTATGTCCCTTTAATTTATTTATTATTTCATTCTTTATGCCTAAATCTTGGACCCATTTTGATCTTATCTTAGTATGTGGTGTTAAATGTGGGTCCATTCCTAGTTTCTACTATATTAATTTCCAGTTTTCCCAGCAGTTTTTGTCAAATAATAAATTCTTATCCCAAAAGTTGGGATCTTTGGGTTTGTCAAACACTAGATTGCTATTTGTATTGACTATCTTGCCCTGTGAACCTAACCTATTCCAATGATCAACTAGTCTATTTATTAACTAATACCAAATGGTTTTGGTGACTGTTGCTTTATAATATAGTTCTAGATCAGGTACAGATAGACCACATTCATTTATTTTTTTTTTCATTACTTCCCTTGAAATTCTTGACCTTTTGTTCTTCCATATGAATTCTATTGTTATGTTTTCTGGGTAATTAAAATAGTTTCTTGGGAGTCTGATTGGTATAGCACTAAATAAATAGATTAGTTTAGGGAGTATTGTCATTTTAATTATATTCGTTCAGCCTATCCAAGAGCACTCAATATCTTTCCAATTATTTAAATCCGAGTTTATTTTTGTGGCAAGTGTTTTGTAATTTTGCTCATGTAATTCCTGACTTTCCTTTGGTAGATATATTCCCAAATATTTTATACTATCGACTGTTATTTTGAATGGAATTTTTCTTTATGTCTCTTGCTGTTGGATTGTGTTGGTAATGTATAAAAATGCTGAGGAGTTATGTGGATTTCTTTTGTATCCTGCAACTTTGCTAAAATTCTGAATTATTTCTTATAGCTTTTTAGCAGAGTCTTTGGGGTTCTCTAAGTATACCATCATGCCATCTGCAAAAAGTGATAGTTTGATTTCTTCATTTCCTACTCTAATTCCTTAAATCTCTTTCTCTGCTCTTATTGCCTAGGCTATTGTTTCTAGTACTATATTGAATAGTAATGGTGATAGTGGGCAAACCTTTCACTCCTGATCTTACAGGGAAAGGTACTAGTTTATCACCATTACATATGATGTTTACTGGCAGTTTTAAATATGTGCTCCTTATTAATCTAAGGAATAGTCCATTTATGCCTATACTCTCAAGCATTTTTAGTAGGAATGGATGTTGGATGTTATCAAATGCTTTTTCTGCATCTATTGAGATGATCATATGTTTTTTATTAATATGATTATTAATATGGTCAATTATACTACTAATAGTTTTCCTAATATTAAACCAGCCCTGCATTCCTGGTATAAATACTACTTGATCATAGTGTATTATTTTGGGGATGATTTTCTGAAGTCTTTTTGCTAATATCTTATTTAGGATTTTAGCATCAATATTTTTTTCCACAATAATAATAATATTTAACATTTATTTTTTTTAATTTTTTATTATATATAGTTTTATAATATTATCCCTTTTATTCATTTTTCCAAATTATCCCCCCCTCCCTCTACTCCCTCCCCTTGATGACAGGCAATCCTATACATTTTACATGTGTTACAATATAGTCTAGGTACAATATATGTGTGAAAATACAATTTTCTTGTTGCACAATAAACATTAGTATACGAAGGTACATGCAACTTGGGCAGACAGATATTAGTGCAAACAATTTACATTCACTTCCCAGTGTTACTTCTCTGGGTGTAGCTACCTCTGTCCATCATTGATCAACTGGAAGTGAGTTGTATCTTCTTTATGTTGAAGATTTCATCTTCCATCAGAATACATCCTCATACAGTATTGTTGTTGAAGTGTACAGTGATCTTCTGGTTCTGCTCATTTCACTCAGCATCAGTTGATTTAAGTCTCTCCAGGCCTCTCTGTATTCCTCCTGCTGGTCATTTCTTACAGAGCAATAATATTCCATAACCTTCATATACCACAATTTACCCAACCATTCTCCAACTGATGGACATCCATTCATCTTCCAGTTTCTAGCTACAACAAAAAGAGCTGCCACAAACATTTTGGCACATATATGTCTCTTTCCGCTCTTTAGTATTTCTTTGGGATATAATCCCAGTAGTAGCGCTGCTGGGTCAAAGGGTATGCACAGTTTGATAACTTTTTGGGCATAATTCCAGATTGCTCTCCAGAATGGCTGGATTCTTTCACAACTCCACCAGCAATGTATCAGTGTCCCAGTTTTCCCACAGCCCCTCCAACATTCATCATTATTTGTTCCTGTCATCTTAGCCAATCTGACAGGTGTGTAGTGGTATCTCAGAATTGTCTTAATTTGCATTTCTCTGATCAGTAGTGATTTGGAACACTCTTTCATGTGAGTGGATATAGTTTCAATTTCTTCCTCTGAGAATTGCCTGTTCATATCCTTTGACTATTTATCAATTGGAGAATGGTTCGGTTTCTTATAAATTAGGGTCAGTTCTCTATATATTTTGGAAATGAGACCTTTGTCAGAACCTTTGATTTTAAAAATATTTTCCCAATTTGTTACTTCCCTTCTAATCTTGTTTGCATTAGTATTATTTGTACTGAAACTTTTTAGTTTGATGTAATCAAAATCTTCTATTTTATGATCAATAATGATCTCTAGTTCTCCTCTGGTCATAAATTCCTTCCTCCTCCACAAGTCTGAGAGGTAGATTATCCTCTGTTCCTCTAATCTATTTATTATCTCATTCTTTATGCCTAAATCATGGACCCATTTTGATCTTATCTTGGTATATGGTGTTAAGTGTGGATCCATATATAATTTCTGCCATACTAATTTCCAGTTTTCCCAACAGTTTTTTTCCGAATAATGAATTTTTATCCCTAATGTTGGTATCTTTGGGTTTGTCAAAGATTAGGTTGCTATATATGTATCCTTTTTGGTCCTTTGTATCTAATCTGTTCCACTGATCTACCGGTCTATTTCTTAGCCAATACCAAATGGTTTTGGTGACTGCTGCTATAAAATATAGCTTTAGATCAGGTACACTTAGACCACCTTCCTCTGAGTTTTTTTTTCATTAGTTCCCTTGCAATTCTCGACCTTTTATTGTTCCATATGAATTTTGTTGTTATTTTTTCTAGGTCATTGAAATAGTTTCTTGGGAGTCTGATTGGTATAGCACTAAATAAATAGATTAGTTTGGAGAGTATTGTCATCTTTATTATATTCGCTCGGCCTATCCAAGAGCACTGAATGTCTTTCCAATTATTTAAATCTGATTTTATTTTTGTGGCAAGTGTTTTGTAATTTTTCTCATATAATTCCTGATTTTTCTTTGGTAGATGGATTCCCAAATACTTTATACTCTCAACATTTGTTTGGAATGGAATTTCTCTTTGTATCTCTTGCTGCTGCATTTTGTTAGTGATATATAAAAATGCCGAGGATTTATGTGGATTTATTTTGTATCCTGCCACTTTGCTAAAATTTTGAATTATTTCTAGTAGCTTTTTAGCAGAGTCTTTGGGTTTCTCTAAGTATACCATCATGTCATCTGCAAAAAGTGATAGTTTAATTTCCTCATTTCCTACTCTAATTCCTTGAATCTCTTTCTCGGCTCTTATTGCCGAGGCTAGCGTTTCTAGTGCTATATTGAATAGTAATGGTGATAGTGGGCAACCTTGTTTCACTCCTGATCTTACTGGGAAAGGTTGCAGTTTATTTCTATTGCATATTATGTTTACTGAAGGTCTTAAATATATGCTCCTGATTATTCTAAGGAATAGTCCATTTATTCCTATACTCTCAAGAGTTTTTAGTAGGAATGGATGTTGGATTTTGTCAAATGCTTTTTCTGCATCTATTGAGATGATCATATGGTTCTTATTAATTTGATTATTAATATGGTCAATTATATTAATAGTTTTCCCAATATTAAACCAGCCCTGCATTCCTGGAATAAATCCTACTTGATCATAGTGTATTATCTTGGAGATGATTTTCTGAAGTCTTTTTGCTAATATCTTATTTAAGATTTTAGCATCAATATTCATTAAGGAGATTGGTCTATAATTTTCTTTCTCAGTTTTCGATCTACCAGGTTTAGGTATCAGTACCATGTCTGTGTCATAAAAGGAGTTTGGTAGGACTCCTTCATCCCCTATTTTTTCAAATAATTTATATAACATTGGGGCTAATTGTTCTTTAAATGTTTGGTAGATTTCACATGTGAATCCATCTGGCCCTGGGGATTTTTTCCTGGGGAGTTGATTAATAGCTTGTTCTATTTCTTTTTCTGAAATGGGACTATTTAAGCAATTTATCTCCTCCTCTGTTAATCTAGGAAGCCTATATTTTTGGAGGAAGTCATCCATTTCACTTAAGTTATCAAATTTATTGGCATAAAGTTGGGCAAAGTAACTCCTTATAATTTCTCTAATTTCCTCTTCATTGGTGGAAAGATCCCCCTTTTCATTTGTAAGACTATCAATTTGATTTTCCTCTTTCTTTTTTTTTTTGATCAAATTTACTAAAGGTTTATCTATTTTATTTGCTTTTTCATAAAAAACAACTCTTGGTTTTATTTATTAATTCAATAGTTTTTTTACTTTCAATATTATTGATTTCTCCTTTTAATTTTTGTATTTCTAGTTTAATTTTTGGTTGGGGGTTTATAATTTGGTCTTTTTCTAGCCTTTTAAGTTGTAAGCCCAAATCGTTAATCATCTTTTTCTCTATTTTCTTCAAATAAGCCTCTAAAGATATAAAAGTTCCCCTTATTACTGCTTTAGCTGCACCCAAAGATTTTGATATGATGTCTCATCATTGTCATTATCTTGGGTGAAATTGTTAAATGTTTCTGTGATTTGCTCTTTCACCCAGTCATTCTTTAAGATGAGATTATTCAGTTTCCAATTACTTTTTGGTCTATTTACCCCTAACTTTTTACTGAATGTAGCTTTTATTGCATTGTGATCTGAGAAGAAGGCATTTATTATTTCTGCCTTCCTACATTTAATTTTGAGATCTTTATGTCCTAATATATGGTCTATTTTTGTATAGGATCCATGAACTGCTGAGAAGAAAGTATATTCCTTTCTATTGCCATTCAGTTTTCTCCAAAGGTCTAGCATACCTAGTTTTTCTAATGTTCTATTTACTTTTTTTTAATTTCTTTCTTGTTTGTTTTGTGGTTTGATTTGTCTAAATCTGAGAGTGCAAGGTTGAGATCTCCCACTGTTATACTTTTACTGTTTATTTCTTCTTGCAATTCTCTTAACATTTCCTTTAGAAAGTTAGATGCTATACCACTTGGTGCATATATGTTTAGTATCGATATGGCTTCATTATTTATGCTACCTTTCAGCAGGATATAGTTTCCTTCCTTATCTTTTTTAACGAGATCTACTTCTGCTTTTGCTTGATCTGAGATAAGGATAGCTACCCCTGCTTTTTTGGCTTTACCTGAAGCATAATAGGCTCTGTTCCAACCTTTTACCTTTACTCTGTATGTATCTCCCTGCTTTAAGTGTGTTTCCTGTAGACAACATATTGTAGGGTTCTGCTTTTTGATCCAATCTGCTATCCGTCTCCGTTTGATGGGATCGTTCATCCCATTTACATTTACAGTTAAAGTTAATAATTCTGTATTTCCTGCCATCGTATTATCCCCAGATTATGCTTTTTTCCCTTGACCCCCCTGATCCCCCTCCCCGATATTTAATTTACAGACCCCCCTTGTGACGCGCAACCCTCCCTCTTTTTTTTTTTTTTTAGGATCCCTCCCACCTCCCTCCAAGTCCCTTCACTTATTCTCCTTTTCATTTTCCCTTTTCCTCTCCCCCCTTTTAATGAGGTGAGAGAAAATTCTCTGGAAAACAAATATGTTAATTATTTACTCTTTGAGCCTCTCCTGATGAGAGTAAGATTCACACAATGATTCTCCCCCTCACTAAGTTCCCTCAGATATGGTGTATTTTCTATGCCTCTTCCTGGGATGTAGTTTCCCTCTTTTTATCACTCCTTCCCCTTTTTCTGAACCGACCTCCTTCCCTTTATTATACCCCCCTTTTTTTCTTTTATATCAGTAAAGACAAATTATCCTTGAGTATTTTTTATATACCCACAATAGAGTTACAGTTCTCAAGGGTTCTGTGTACCTTTTTCTGTTTCTCTTCAGTCTTGTGGATGTAGATCAAATTTTTTGTTTAAGTCTGGTTTTTTTCTTAGAAACATATAGAATTCCTCTGTTTCATTGAGTGACCATCTTCTTCCATGGAAAAAGATGCTAAACTTAGCTGGGTAGTTCATTCTTGGTTGCAGTCCTTGATCTTTTGCCTTACGGAATATCAGGTTCCAGGCCCTTCTATCTTTTAATGTGGAGGCAGCCAGATCTTGGGTGACCCTTATTGTGGCAGCTTGGTATTTAAATTGTTTTTTTTTCTAGCTGCTTGCAGGATTTTCTCCTTTGTGTGGTAATTCTGCAGCTTAGCCACTATATTCCGTGGTGTTCTTTTTTTAGGGTCTATTTCAGAAGGAGTTCGATGAATTCTTTCCACATCTACTTTCCCTTCTGTTTCTATCATCTCTGGACAGTTCTCTTTGATAATTTCCTGTAAAATAGAATCTAGGCTCTTTTTTTGGTCATAGTTTTCGGGAAGTCCAACAATCCTCACATTATCTCTCCTAGATCTATTTTCCAAGTCTATAGATTTTCCCAGTAAGTATTTGACGTTGTTCTCCAGCTTCTCATTTTTTTTGTTTTGTATGACTGATTCTTGGGTTCTCTGTGAATCATTCATTTCTATTTGTTCCATCCTGACTTTTAAGGAATTATTTTCTTCTTTCACAGTTTTTAGTTCTTTTTGTAAATGCCCAATTTCGTTTTTAAATGAATTATTTTGCTCTATTGAATTTTTTTCCATTTACCTAATTTTTTTTGAGAATTATTTTCTTTTTCTAATTCAGAAATTCTATTTTCTTGAGACTTTTTTTATCTTTTCCAATTCAGAAATCCTACTTTCCTGTGTTTTTTAAATTTTTTCTAATTCACAAATTTTGTTTCCCTGCATCTCCTGTGAATTCTTTATTTTTTCCAACTCCAATTTCAGGACGTTGTTATTCTCTATCATAGCTTCCCTTTCCTTTCCCCATTTTTCTTCAAACTCCCTTAATTTTTTAAGAGTTTCTTCTAGGAGAGAGTTATGTGATGGGGGGCAGGAATCATTCCCCTTTAGGTTGTTATCTGCTGTCTCTCTGCTGTTAACTTCCTCAGGGTTGGATACCCGCTCTTTCTCTGTATAGAAGGAATCTGTAGTTTTTCTGGCTTTTTTGCTCATATTTAAAAAATCTTTTGGGGTCTGTCCCTGGGGTAGGAAATTATTTATTTACTTCTTTACCAGCTTCCTCCCAGACCGGATGGATGCAGCGGCTTCTGCGCCTGAGCTAAGATAGAGCTCTGGGAGATAGTTCCCCACCCCCTCCCTGGAAGTGCCTCAGAGGTGATTAGCACTGCTGTGCCCGAGGGCGCTGTGTTTTAGCGGCTTCCCTGAGATTTGAGACTGAACAGTAAAGACAGCACAAAGCCCAGCCTATGTGTCCGGGTGTGGTGTGGATGCCTGCAGCAGGTGAAGTGAAAAGCCCCTGTGCTCAAACTGGAAGTGTCTGCCAGAAACCACGGTCCCTAGTTCAAAGGTTCCGCTTCTCTGGGACTTCCTGGAGCTGAGTTCCACTCTCTCCAGCTAAACTAGGCAGTGTGTGCTGCCTTGGGCCATATCCACCCACCTGTCAATCTCTTAACTATTCTCAGGTGGTAGCTGAGGCCACACCCCTTGGTGCCGAGATCTGCTGAGTCACCTCCAGGGTCCGGGGAAAATCTAATCTGAGTTTTAAAATATTTTGGCTTTCTCTTCTGAACTGCTAAATAATTAGCAGAGAAGAGCTAACAGCCTGTGCCAGATTCCTTTACCTCAGTGGCTTCTCTGATCCCAGAGCCCTTCCCAGTGCAACCAGCGCAGTGTGCCACTACCCCACCATCTGTGCTGGCCCCTCTTCTTCCTCCCCTGGGGACTGACCTTTTCTGTTGAAACTCCATATTCTCTTCAGCTGGTAAGTCGTGCTTCCAGTCCTTGTGGTATCTATCAGTCCTGGGCTTATTTTGAGACTTAATTTATCTAATTGGTTGTGAGTGAGTGAGGACGTTCACAGAGTCGTGTGTTTCTTCTCCGCCATCTAGCATCGATATTTATTAAGAAGATTGGTCTATAGTTTTCTTTCTCAGTTTTCAATGTATCTGGTTTAGGTATCAGTACTATGTCTGTGTCATAAAATGAATTTGGTAGGACTCCTTCAATCCCTATTTTTTCAAATAATTTATATAGCATTGGAGTTAGTTGTTCTTTAAATGTTTGGCAGAATTCACATGTAAATCCATCTGTTCCTGGGGATTTTTTCTTAGGGAGTTGGTTAATAGCTTGTTCTATTTCTTTTTCTAAGATGGGACTATTTAGAATACTTATTCTTCCTCTGTTAATCTGGACAAGATATATTTTTGAAGATATTCTTCTATTTCATTTATGTTATCGAATTTATCGGCATAAAGTTGAGCAAAGTAGTTCCTAAATATTGTTCTAATTTTCTCTTCATTAGTGGTGAGTTCTCCCTTTTCATTTAAAAGACTAACAATTTGCTTTTTCTCTTTCCTTTTTTTAGTCAGGTTAACTAAGAGTTCGTCTATTTTGTTGGTTTTTTCATAGAACCAACTCTTAGTTTTATTAAGTAATTCAATACTTTTTTAACTTTCAATTTTATTAATCTCACTTTTTATTTTTAGAATTTCAAGTTTTGTATTTGTCTGGGGGTTTTTAATTTGTTCCTTTTCTAGTAATTTTAGCTGTAAACCCAATTTGTTGGCCCTCTCTTTCTCTATTTTATGCAAGTAGGCCTTTAGAGATATAAAACTTCCCCTTATTACTGCTTTGGCTGTATCCCACACATTTTGGTATGATGTCTCATTATTGTCATTTTCTTGGGTAAAGTTATTAATTATGTCTATGATTTGCTGTTTTACCCAATCATTCTTTAGTATAAGATTATTTAGTTTCCAATTAGTTTTTGGTCTATTTTCCCTTGGCTTTTTGTTAAATGTAATTTTGACTGCATTGTGGTCTGAATTTGCTATTTCTGCATTACTGCATTTGATTTTGAGGTTTTTATGCCCTAGTATATGATCAATTCTTGTATAGGTTCCATGAACTGCTGAGAAGAAAGTATACTCCTTTCTGTCTCCATTTAGCTTTCACCAAAGATCTATCATATCAAACTTTTCTAGTATTCTATTTACCTCTTTGACTTCTTTCTTATTTATTCTGTGGTTTGATGGGTGGGTATGGGGGTGGCCAGGTTCTGACAGACACTGGCTTTCTGGGGTTTTATTGTTCACTTCCTGTGTTTACATCCTCTCTGCTGCTCCTGGCTTGCTGCCAAGATGGAGTATGCACACTGGGTAAAAGTCTTTTTTGCATAGAAATGGAAGCATTCATACCCCTTCCCCCTCAGGTCCAGGTTGTGTGAGCTGCCTGTCTCATTCTTGCTACCTGCCCTCAGTCTGTGCCCAGTCTGTTTGACCCTCCCTTGAGCAAACACAGACCTTCTCTGGTGAATTTCAAGGATGTCTTCTGTTGGTGATTATTTGTGGGTTTCTTTTCCGGTCAAGCATTAACTCCAAGGTCCTTAGAGAAAACATGGAGCTCAAGCAGCTGTCTACCTCCTCACAGCCATCTTGGCTGGAAGTCTATCTGATTTTTCTTATGCAGTATGATAATTTTGGAAATAAGCTTAGAAGAATTGCACATGTTTAACATATATTAGATTACTTTCTAGCTAGGGCAGGGGCTGGAAAAAAGAGAAAGAGAAATTAAAAGAAAAAAAAAGATTTTGCAAAGATGCATGTTCAAAATTATGCATGTATTTTGAAAATAAAAAGTTTCAAATATATACAAAAGTAATATATTTAGAAGGGAAAAAAACAAAAAACAAAACAAAACAAAACAAAAAAACCAAACCAAAACAAACAAACAAACAAAAAAAAAACCAACTTGATTTAGTGTTACTTCTGAGGGAAACCATATAGAACTCAGGCAAATTTCAGTCCACTCTCCACCTCTCATCCCTTCAGTCAAATTTATAATAAAATAAGCCATTCCCCAATTAATAAATTGTCAAAATATATGAACAGGAAGCATTCAAGTAAATAAATCAAAGCTATTATATGTATATGAAGAAGGCTTCTAAATCATTTTTTGACTTGAGAAATGTATATTAAAACAACTATGAAGTACCATTTCACATATTAAATGGCTAATATGACAAAATAGTAATTAATAAATGTTGAAGATGTGAAAAAGTTGGAACTTTCATGCAATGTTTATGGAGTTATGAATAAATTCAACTAAAGCAATTTGGAACTGTGTCCCAAAGGGATATAAAATTATGTGTATTTTTCAATTCAGTATTAATAGTACTAGGTCTGTTTACCAAATAGATTATTAAAAATGGGGGGAAAGGACCTACATGTGAAAATTTATATATCTATACTTATATCTATCTATACTTACATATATATTTATCTATATATCTTGAAAAAATGACTGCTAAAAATGTGTTTGTTCATGTTTTTCCCACCCAAAAAAAAAAGCTATTGTAGATTTATCTGTTGTTTTTTTTTTTTTACTACCAGTGTATGGGTTGAATTAAACAAATGTATTAAAATATACAAGTAGTAGTGATTTTGTTAAGTATTTTGATTAAAAATTTTCAGTAAAAGAAAATATTAAAAAATATCTTAATTATATGATACAAGTTTATTGCTTTCTTTTTTAATTCAGTCCTCTACAAAAATATATCTTATTAACCTTTACTAATATTTCATTCAAAAAATCTTACTAGTAAATTACATCCTCAAACTGGTGTGTCTTATGGTACTGTCCGATTTTTTGTTGGTTTCTTGACAAAAGAAATAAAATAAGAAGCTACTGGTATAAGACAGTGCATCATCCCCTGAAGGTGCAAATGTTATTTCAAGCTGAAAATTACAATTTATAGAAAAAGCCAAGTAGTTCCCAATAGAGAGGTAGATGCCTCAAATCAGCTGATGCTAAATGAAGTATATGTTATGAATAGGAAACAGAATTTAGGAAAGAACATAATGTTAAAGAAGTGTTATTAAAAAAAATTATAAATGAGGATATGCATTTGTGACTTAAACATAATTAAAATAAAACACCATTTAAAGAAGGACATTATATATAATTATATCATACATATTAGCATACTTCTTTAAACATGTATATATATATATATATATATATATATATATATATATATATATATACATACATTTTTTGTATATACAGGTATGTATGTATGCATGCATTTTTGTGTGCATATGTGTGTGTAGAATGAATAAATATGTATTGTATCTAAATCTTTCTATATCTATTCTCATCATGAATTCAGGAATATATGGTGTTATATGTTGCTTCTAACATATTATATGAGTATTCTGGATAAATCATTTAACCTTTGTGTACTTTAGACATCTTCCTAAATCATTAATATCATGGATAGATCCTATATCCATAACACATAGTCAAGTATTCTCATTTTATAAATAAAATAATTTGAGTTCTGGGAAAATGAAATGAAATTTTAGTTTCACAGGGGTAGCACACAGAAGAGGCATGCTTTAAAGTCACATAATGATGCAATATACAGAATGATTAATGACATTGAACAGAGGGAGTTTCCCAACTGACAAAATCCTAACTCCTTGGTTTAATATATAGAATATAGATGGTTGATTGAGAAAATATAGATTATAAATAAATATACTATAGATGAGAGATGAATAGATTTTTATATATAACCAAGAATAAATTTAGAATTTAAAAAGGTTAATTTTATTTTTCTTCACAATATTCTACAATAGATTATTTCATGTATATAATAATAATAGCCCTTAAACACATTCTCCCACAGATAATATAACTTACTTATTGTTTTAATGAAAATTGATAATACTTATTTGCTTCTTGCTCTAAGATTGTTCTTAAGATGAAGTCTGCATTTTATATTTAAACAGAATTATAGTATCATGGATTCTCAAAATTTGAAGCAACTCCTGAGTATTTTTATTCCAAACCATATCTTAAGCACACATTGTCTTAACAATATTCTGACAAGTTATCATTCAGTCAATTGATGTTTTCTCCAATGCCAATATTGTGTCAGGCAACATGCTAAGCAGTAAGGATACATAGAAAATTTAAGGACAGTCCCTGCTCTCAAGGCAGTCACATCCTAAAAGGGCAGACATCATAAAAAGCCACTACATATAGAAAAGTTGTTTACAAAATACATTGGAAATAATCAACAGAGAGAAGGAACTATTATTAAGAGTGATCAGGAAAGTCTCAAGGAGGAAAGGGATTTTAGCTGGGAAGCAAGTCAGGAATCTGAAGTCACAAAAGAAGAGCGAGAGAGAGCACTGAGATTTTTGGAATACCCTATATATGTGAAATTGTCAACCTGTGCTCTTATTTAGCTATTCTTTTTTTCCCATCCTATTATCATGGAGTTTATTTTTTTTAGAATAAATGTAAGATTTCATATTTATTAGCAATATTAAAATTTGTTGGCCCATTGTTTTAGATTTGTGTGATGTTAACATTAGATATAGTGTTTTCTAGTGTTTCTATATTCACGTTTTCTAATAATTTGATAAGTATGTCCATTCAATGTTTATTCAAAAATATTAACAAAATGTTAAATATGACTTGTTTCTGGAAAAAAAAATGGATATATGGATAGGCAACTATTTTTATGTTAAGAATAATCCATTAACTATTCCTGTTTGGACTCAGTCATTTTTTTTTTCCCTGAAGCAATTGGGGTTAAGTGACTTGCCCAGGGTAACACAGCTAGGAAGTGTTTGAACTTAGGTCCTTCTGACTTCAGGGATGGTGCTCTATACACTGCATCAACTAGCAGCTCCTCAGTTAGTCTTTTAGTCAGTTCCAAATAAAATTAATTATGATAATAATTTATAAGAGCATCATTAGAGATTAAAAAAATGTTTTGCAAAATCAACTATGTTATGTCTGTGTTAATCATGTTAAAGAATAATCCTTAAAGAAAAAATGGAAAGTAACTTGTATGATTCAGTTATTCCTGATAATACTTTTTTCTAAAATTTTTAAGAGAGAATGACTTCCTTCTATAGGTATATTCATGCAAATACACACATATTATATATATATATATATATATTCTATCTTTCTATATAAAGACCAGTTTATCTATCTACACGTATATCATACATTTCCTGGATTTAATGTAAAACTTACCATCTAGTTGAAAAAAAAAACAGTAGTTACAAAAATAATTGCAATTTTAAGGAAATAACACTTTTATATTATCTTCTTTTTAGTCTGATATCATTGTTTATTTTTATTGTAAACTATGTGTATAACATATGTATCAATAAGATTGTATTCTAGGAGAAGATAAGCTAAATATAAAGAATTTTTGAAAGCAATAGACATAAATTAAAATGTTAAAATTTACATCACTCTTGTATTGTCATGACATTTTTTATTTTGATTCTGCTCTTTGGAGAAGCTTATGCTCAATAAAAGAAAAGCATGTTCTTAGCATTTATTATACAAGTATTAAGTGAAATTCTAATATATTTTTGTGAGTTAAAAGACCTTGGAAAGACCTTTTCTTAGAGTGTTCTTATTTCATTACATAAAATTTTATAACATCCAGAGAATTATTCCATTGCTCTTTCTCCCTAGCTATTTCAGGTAACCAGATATAAAAGATGGCATTTTGCATAAAGAGATAAATCTTTGAAGCTTATTCAAACCATGGGGCAATAACATCCTTCTCTGAGATTCTTATAATTACTCTCCTTTTGCCACCATAGAATCACAGCATCTTAAGAACTGAATAAATTTCAAGAGCGATCTTTTGCAACTATCTACTAGTAGTATGGATTTTCCTCTGACAAGTGCTTGCCCAGTTTCCACTTGAACAACACACTTAGAAAATAAAAAGAAAATGATGTATCATTTTTAATGACCAAAGATTCAAAAAAAAATAAGACATGTTTTATTCACTGTTCATGTACAAAGCTGAAAGAGGCACTGGAGTTATAGTCTAAATGCATCAACTCAAACAGCTCCCCTTACATGGCACTACTTTTTGAGCTTATCAATATTTAATGGGTAAGAAATTGTTTAAAAGTAATAGTTTAGTTTACTTCCAACAGTTTTTACTTTAGGAAAGTGCTATATATCTCTGTCACCAAAATATTAATCATTATTCATCTATGTTGCATCTTCTGAGGCCAAATCTGTCACCCACCCATCCCACTTACACATACACACAAATTTCCCAGTGACTGAATAATATTGCCAAGAAGCAACCAATTCTCTAGAGAAACTGACAAGTTTAGCATACATAAAGCTTGTAAATACCTTAGGCAGGAAAGCTAAGGGACTTCGCTGAAAACTTCACTTAAGTTGTGCAGTAAAATAATCAAATGAACAGCCAAACTAACTGAAAGATATGTTGTTGTTAATTAATAATACATAAAACCTATAATTCCAGTTGCCTTTAAAGGTCATCTTGAAATTTTTATTAATTTACATTTTTGGGAAAACAAAATGTAAAATGAATAATTATATTTTCATGTTTGTATACACAATTATTCATATTATGAAACATTTTAATAGATAAAATCATATGTAATGTCCTTGTTGTCTCTCAATTACAATCCTTCTCTGGGAGGAGGTTTCTTTTCTGTATAATCTTTTCCTCTGTGAACAGGTTTCTTGGGAGGATTCTGGAGCCTCCAACCAGAGAAAAGGTAGAATCTTGAATCCTCTTCTTCCTGAATCCTGGCTCTGAATCTCCTCGAGCTTGCCTGACGTTCTCCCGGGAAGTCTTGTTCTTCTCCCAGTTCCAGTCTAGACTGACTCTTCAGACTCAATGTTGCCTTCTTTTATCTTCAAAGAGAATGGGCTTGTGAGAAATCCCAGGCGCTTGTGGGAAGTCCTTCAACTAATGAATTTGCTCCTTTTAAAGGTTGTGTAAACTCCTTTTCAGAACTCCTTTTAAAGGTATAAACTCCTTTAAATGTGTAAACTCCTTTTCAGAACTCTAAAGATGTAAACTCCTAAAGGTGTGAACTCTGAGCTAGAGAATTGTTTACACAACCTGAGTTATCACCTTGTAACAATCATAGATGAGGGTTCTCCCTTCAATGGTGCAAATGATAATTTTTTCTTGATTTTTTCACCTTTGCAATTGATGCTCATTTTGTAGTTCTGTTGTTTAGAATATTTCAGTGGTATCTAACTCCTTGTGACCTTATTCAAGTTTTTCTTGGAAAAGAAATTGGACTAATTTGCCATTTTCTTTACCAGCTCACTTTATTGATTAGGAAACTGAGGCCAACATATTGATTGACTTACACAGGGTCACACAATTATTAAATGTTTGAATCTAGTTTGAATTCAGGTCTTTCTGACTACAGAACCAACATTCTATCCACTGAGCTACCCAGTTATGCTCATGATAAGCCATTTAATTGTTTGTTCATTTGTTTTGTCATTTGAAAATGTTCTGAATTTCCTGAGAGAAAAGCTTTTCACAATCCATTGTTCTTTAACATCAAAAGGGAAATCATGTTAGTGTTAGAAAAACTGATGTTGCTAATTTGGACAATAATAAGAAGCTTAGACATGATACATTATATATATTTTAATATAACCTCATGATTTTCCAGGTCCTGTCTTCCAAAATAAATATTTTTATGACTATTAGTAGAGTGGAGCAGACACTAGGTTTCCTAGGGTCACATATCTAAATAAAATGCAAGTTCTGTCAGCAGTTAAAAAAAATAGAAAGGGTTTAAATAACATCCCTCAAAATATTATATTGCTATTAGAGGACTAGTCCAAATATGTCTTTTTTAAAGGAACTATAGAAAATCATGAAATATGGTTTGATATGGCATGGTATGGCATGGCATGTCAAGGAAAGATATGTGGTACACACAAAATTATATAAGTTCTATATGATGCTTTTCATCTAAACATATAGCACGGACAAATGTTTGTTGCATTGAAATAAGTTGGGCATATGTTCTCTTACCAACTTTACATTAAGCAATTTGCAAGCAGCAATCAAATCCTATACTTGATTTATTTTCCCTGTCAACATGGGCACTTGGTAAAGAATAATTTATTAATTAACAGTCATACCCCTTCATTATATTTTTCCCCCCACTGGATATGAGAACCTTCAAGTTGTTATAAAGACTATCAGTATCATTCTCATATTCTTGGTGTACTTGAAAATGAACTAGGATAGGTGGCTACAGAGTTGGATCCTGATTCTAGAGCTGTTATTATCTTGCATTCTCTTTGGCACATCATTTGATTATATTAAAATTATTATTAATTACTTTTATGATTAATAACAATTTACTATTATAACATAGTTATTTAAGAGTTGCCAAGTAAGTGATTCTTGGTTCTTGACTTGGCTCCTTTGCCTTCTGGAATATCACATTTTATGACCTCTGATTCATTAACATGGCAGCTATCAAGTTCTGTGTAATCCTGACTGTGTTTCCTTGTTATACAAATTAATTGTTTCTTTCTTGGCACTTGCAGTATACTTTCCCCCTTGACCAAATAGTTCTAAAGTTTGGTTATTATGTTCTTTGGAAATATTCTTTTGAAATCTCTTTCCTGAGATGATTGGTGGATTCTGTCAATTACTAATTTGCTCTGGTTCTAGGCATCAGGGTAGTTTTTTTGATAATTTTTTGGTAAGATGCTGTCTAAGTCATCCTTTTGATTATAGCATTCACATTGTCTTTCCTGGATCTATTTTCCATGTCAGTCATTTTTCCCACAAGGTGTTTTATATTTTCTTCCATAATTTTCATTCTTTTTGATTTGTTTTATTAATTCTTATATTTTGTTGAGTCATTAGCTTTCATTTGTCTAATTCTTACTTTTATGTAGCTATTTCCTCAATTACCTTTTTACTTTCTTTTTTATTTGACCAATTGTGGTCCTTAAGGACTTGTTTTCTTCAGTGGATTTTGTAATTTCTATTTCACCTAACCAAATCTTTTTTCAACTAGTTGTTTTATTTTTTCCAAGTGGTTGGTCCTTTTTTGTATTTATTTTACATCAATCTTATTTCTTTTCCCTATTTTTTTTCTACTTATAAATTTTTTAAGTTTCTTTTTGAGCTTTTTCATGAATTCTTTCTGGGCTTAAAAAGCACTTTCCATTTTTCTTCTGAGTTTGTATTTTCCTGTCACCATAAAAACTTTCTATGTTCAGATTCTTTTTTGTTTTCACATCCTTTTTATGGCATTTTTCCTTTCTTTTATATTTGACCTCTTTCCCTGAGATAAAAAAAGCTACTTTCTCAGGGATTCCAGGGATTGTTGGCCCTGGCTATTTACCTGGTCCTGCACTTCTGGAGACTTAAGGCCTGCTCAGGACTCTTTTATCTGATACTGTGCAGAGCAGACAGAGTGGAAATTGCCTGGAGGTCATGAGCATTTGTTAGCTTAGCTGGATGTCCTAATGGTGATGTTTAGTGTGTGCTGAGGCCAGTGGAGTGCTTCTGCATTTCCCCAGAGCTCCAGTGAAACATGTGCAGGTCTGACTATTGAGGTCACCAGTTTGTTTAGAGCTTTACTGAAGCACATATCAAGGACTGCCTATTTCCACAACAAATACAAGTAGACTTGATATTGTCTTGTTTTCCTGTGGTTACACTGAGGTTCATGGAAATCTGGCCCCAGGAAATTGCCTCTTTGTCCAGGGTTAAGTGGAGCCAAGATGGTATTCAAAGCTAGAGTCTACCCATTCCCCTGACTCTGCTGAGGCACACATGGAGTCCTGGTGTTTGCATGTTCTACCATACTGAGATGCAGGTTCTATCACTGGTTTGCTAAAGTAAGACTTCTCCTCCTAAGATGTTTCCTGTCCATGAATGTATTCCCCTTTTACCTGAGCAGGACATAACTTTTCTGTCAATATTGACAATTTCTTTTTTTCCTGGGGCAATTGGAGTTAAGTGACTTGGCCAGGGTCACACAGATAGGAAGTGTTAAGTGTCTGAGAGCAAATTTAAACTCAAGATTTCCTGAGTTCAAGGCTAGTGCTCTATTCATTGTGTCATCTAGCTACTCCAATATTTCTTGGGGTAAAAAGGTTTTTGCTGCATCTGCTGTTCCAGGTTTTATTTTAGGGTTGAATTTTATGATTTCTTGGAGGTGAATATGGTAGAGGTTTTTTTGGTTGTTGTTGATGGTGGCACTGTTTTTTTTTTTTTTTTCTTTGTCTACTGCTTTTTTAGCATCTTAGTTTCTGAAAGTGGAAGTCCATAATGACCTTTTTTGTTGGTGATCATGTCCAATTTAAATGAACAGTATTTTCATTAGCTTTTAGTAAGTTTTTCCAAAATGGATAACTTTTATATACTAAAGAAAATTTTATAACTTTTCAGACACTTTGAAAAATGAACATTTAACATGTCTTCATAAGATAGCTAAATTGGTATTGAAATTCTTATGATAGCACATGTCAAGTTCATATCTTTTATTTTCTGCTTTCTTTTGAAATGTGAACATCAGCTGTAATTTCAGTTACACTGATGTAACTTCTGATAGAGAAATTCTCTATTATATTAGATAAAGGAGTTAAGATGCAAAAAAAAAATCTTTACAGGACATAACATTAGTTGAATTGGAAACTTAGAAATATAATAGAATCAGTGAAATGTCATAGAAATGGGATTTTAAAAAGATTTTTTTTTGACTACCATCTAACACAATTATTGGAATACAACTGTTATCTTGTGGTGGGTGAGTGAATCTGATATATTTAATGAACTCTAAGTTCATTGTGAGTCAGCAGTAAAATATGGCCGTCAAACAAACAAATGATATCTTAGATTTTTAAAAAGCATACCTAATACTTTTGGCTCCGGTTGTCATTATCCCACAGCATTCAACCAAAGTCCAATAATTCTATAAGGGATCTGATATTGAATTCTGACTATAATGTTTGGAAAGGACAGTGATTAAATAGTGATTATTACTTAGTCAAATGATAATTAAAGGTTCACATGAAGGCAATTTGAAGGAATTTGAGAGTAAAAACCATGTGGGGGGAAGTAAGAAAGGGACAAGATTTTTTGTACCTTGTATATTTCAGAAATTCTGCTAAGCACTTTATAAATATAATCACCTTATAAACATAAATATAATCTTGTTATCCTTATATCAATCATATGAAATAGATACTGTTACCTCCATTTACATCTAAGGAAACTGAGTCAAAAAGAACTGTGTCATGATGGTCACATAGATAATGAGTCAAAAATGAAGACAGATTTGAATTCAGGTTTTCTTGCACTTATGCTCAACATTCAACCCACTTCACAAACTGACTTAGGGGAAAGAATATAACACTCATTAAATATCTAAAATCATTCTTTGGTGAGAAGTATTAATTTTGTTCTTCTATTTACAAATAATAATTGTATTTTGAGAAAAATTAATAATTACTTGCAGTTGGAAGAATAACATATTATCATATCTCAGAAGATATTGAATCCTCCCTAATTATAGATTATTCCAAACTAACTATATGGTCATTTGGAAAATATAGGGATCTGTTTTTCAGGGTCTGGCTGCACTAAATCATTCCTGAGGCCTCATAATTCATAATTTTATAATATTTTGATCATACTAGGAAACCTTGATTGTTATAAATAACATTTATTTTGAAATAACAAGCATTTTTTTACTACCTTCAATTTAAGTACTGAGTCAATTTCCTAGATTCTGTGATACAATGAAAAAATAAAACAAAATAAACTTTTACTATCAAAGAATGTACCTTTTAAATTTTATTCTAATTAAATATTTTAAAAATACATTAATTGTTTGAGTTCCAAATTAACTACCTTTCTCTATCTGCTTTACTATCAGCCCTCCCTCTCTGATTGCCTCCCCTACCATTTTGCTGTAAGGTAAGATAGATTTCTATAATTGATTGTTGATGTATGATACTCTGTCTTTGAGATAATTGTATAGTAAGAGTAAGATTTAAACCTTGTCTGTAACCCAACCTCCCATTTTTTAGTTTACTTTAGAAGCTCTTTCCAGACTCTTTTTTGTGAGATAAATTTTCCATTCTACTTTTCCCTCTCTCCTTCTCTCTCTCTCTCTCTCTCTCTCTCTCTCTCTCTCTCTCTCTCTCTCTCTCTCTCTCTCTCTCTCTCTTTTTTTTACCCAGTAAGAAGTTTTAGGGATATTAAATATTAAAAATATCTTCTCATATGAGAAAGTTGAGGAGCATTCTTGTTTCAACTATAATCTTATTGTGAATTCACCCAGCTTCTCTCCATTACAAATAATGCTTGCTATTTGTTTTAGTTAAGATAATGCTTATTATTTTGAGGAAAACTTCCTTTATCCCTATGTTCTTCAGTGTTTTTAAGAGGAATGGGGTGCAGTATTTTGTCAAAAGTTTTTCCTGCATCTATTGATATTGTTATATAATTTCTGTTGGTTTTGTTATTGATATTTTCAATTATAGAAATAGTTTTCCTGATATTGAACCAGCCCTGCATTCCTGGTATAAATCCCACTTGGTAACAGTGCATTACCCTTTGATAACTTGTGGTAATCTTTTTTGCTAATATTTTATTTAAAGTTTTTGCATCAATATATAAAGTTCTTGTTTAGTTTTCTGGAGGTCTTGAGGCAGCCTTTGTTTTGGTGAAGTAATCACCACATGAATAACCAGGTGTTAAAGTACAAAAGTATTTATTATCTCCTTCACCTGGTACTCAGCTAGCTTTCTAGTGGCCTTCAGAAGTGTCTTGGTTTCAGTGAAGAAATTGCAGGAGGACAGACCAGCTACCACAAGGCTGATGAAGATGGAAATTAATCTTTCTCTCCTTGGTTCCAAGAGCTTGAGCTCCTGCCTTGAGTCCACTTGTCTTCTCTGGCTCTCTCTCTCTGGCTGAATTTGCCCCAGTTTATATGCTCTATTTTAACTATATCATCTTAGGTGTGAATCTTGTGGCACTTTATTAAGTACTAAGTACATGTACTAAACTAGATAACTATTAAGCACCATGCTAAACTAGATAACCATTGTCTTTATCAATTCCACTGACTTAGCACCTAGTAAGAATCCTTGTTTTAAATACAGAGTTCTGGCCCATATCAATATCCATTAGAGAGATTGATCTGTAATTTTCTTTCTCTTTTGTTGGCTCTTCCTGGCTTTGGTATCAATACCTATTTATGTCATAGAAGGAATTTTCCAGGACTCCTTTAAAGTATTTTCAAATTGTTTATATAGTATTGGAACTGTTCTTTAAATGGAGGGCCTAGAGATTTTTTCATAGAGAGTTCATTGATGGTTTGTTCAATTTCTTTTCCTAGAATGGGATTACTTAATTGATTTCTTTCTTCATCTGTTAATTTTGAGCAATTTATATATATTTTTTAAAATAGCTATCCATTTTAAATAGTTTTTTCAGGTTTGTTTGCTATACAGTTGGGCAAAAATAGTTCCAAATCATTGCTTTAATTTTTTTCATTGGTGATAAGTTCAAGTTTTTCAATTTTGCTGCTGTTTTTTTTTTTTGTTTGTTTGTTTGTTTTTTGTTTTTGTTTTTGTTTTCTTTTTTTTCTTTCCTTATTCTAAACAAATTAAGCAAATTCTTAGTTTTGTTAATTAGTTCAGTACTTTCCTTAGTTTCAAATATATTAATCTCTTCTTTGAATTTCAGAGTTTCTAAGTTGGCATTTATTGAAATTTTTAAATTTGTTCTTTTCTAGCCTTTTTAGTTTCATGACAATTTAATTGATCTCCTCTTTCTCTATTTTATTCATGTAAATATTTAGATATATAAAATTGCCCCTAAGAACTGGCTGCATCCTGTAATTTTGGTATGTTGTCTCATTTTTGTCATTCTCTTGGGTAAAATTATGGATTGCTACTATGAGTTGTTGTTTTATCCATTCATTCTTTTTCTTTCTGCCTTTTTTTTTCTTTTCTTTTCTTTTCTTTTCTTTTCTTTTTCTTTTTTTTTTCTTTTTTTTTTCTTTTTTTTTCTTTTTTTTTTTTTTTTTTTTTCTGAGGCAGTTGAGGTTTTGAGCAAAAACTAATGAAATAAAGTTTAAGACAATGCTCATCTCTCTCCCTTCTTTCACTCAATTGTAATAGGTTCATTGTGTCCATTCATGTAATCTTATTTGTCCAATTATATCTCTTTTTACTCTTTTATTTTTTTTTCAGGACAGCTCTTTTTCCACCTCTTATATTTTTTCTACAAATAATCACATCAGAGTCTATTCACAATCACACATTCTGTTCATGAGATGTCCCCCCTATGTCTGTGCCAGTGATATATGTTGTCTTCAAGTATCACATATATAATTTTCCTATCTAGGACATTAACAGTTTAACCTTTAAATAATATATATTTGCCCCTTTATTACCTTTCTATGCTTCCCTTGAGTCTTATGTTTGATGATCCAATTTTGGGGGGGGGTTCTGGTTTATTTTTTTTAATACACATTATTGAAAGTCTCTTACTTCCCTGAAGATCCAATTCCACTGTTGAAAGATGATGTTCATTCTACCTGGGTAATTAATTCTTGGTTGTAATCCCAGTTTCTTTGCCTTCTATGGTATAGAGTATTTCAGTCTCTCTGATCTTTTATTTAGAAGCTGTCAGATCCTCAGTGATACTTGATATTTTAATGGCTTTTCTCTGGCAACTTGCAGTATTTTTCCTGGAGATTATAGTTCTGAAGTTTTGCAGCAATGTTCATTGAGATTTTCTTAATGGAATCTCTTTATGATTGTGATAGATGGATTCTTTCTATGAATATTTTCCCTCTATTTTTAGTATTTCAGTGCAATTTTCTTTGATGATCTCTTAAAGAATATTATACAGGTTCTTTTATTGTCCATGACTTTCACAGAGACTGACCCCTCCTGAATTTCTCCTGGATCTATTTTCCATTTTATTTGTTTTTCCAATGAGGTAATTTACATTTTCTTCCAAGATTTTAGTCTTTTTAGTTTGTGTGAATGATCCTGCATATCTCATAGACTCATTAGCTTCCATTTGCCTTATTTTACTTTTTAATGTGTGATTTTCTTCAGTTAGTTTTTGTAAATCTTTTTTTCCATTTCATTAATTCTACTTTTGAAGGTGTTGCTTTCTTCAATTTTTTTTTTTTTTTTTTGCATTTGGCCAATTGTATTTTTTTTTAAAGAAGTTCCTTCTTTTCCAAGCTGTTGAAACTCTTTTATATACATTTCATGTATTTTCTCATTTTTCTTCTACTTCTCTTATTTGCCTCTTAAGTTTATGTTTTTTAATTAAAAACATTTTTTTTTGAGCTCTTCCAAGAAGCCTCATTGGGCTTGAGAATAATTCATATCACTCTTTGAGAATTCCTTTGTGGAATTTTTCCCTTTTCTGAGTTGATCTTCCCTGTCACCATAGTAGCTTTCCATGTTTAAGGGTTTTGTGGGGGATTTTTTTGTTTGTTTCTTGCTCATTGTCTTTACTTTTCTTTTGGTATTTCTTCTTTTTTTACTTCCTTGGTAGAGTTCTGCTCTTGGGATAAAAGAGGTGCTGTCCCAAGCTTCTGTGAAGTTCCTTGCCTTGGCTTTGGGTATAGGGGCCCTTTGTGTTTTCAGGGGTAGCTTTCCCTGTTCTTTTCAGGAAACAGTCTGGTTTCCAAGAATTTGCCTTCAGAGTTTAACCTGAAAGTCTTTCACTGCTCTATTCTGCTACTGAGCTAGGGCTGCTGAGCAGCTCAGTTGTTGATCCGCTGTGATTAAGAGCCTCTCACTGGCTTTCCCAGATTCTGTCTGAGCTGAGCTCAATACCCCTTTTCACCCCAGTGATTCTGACCTTTCTTGTTGTTTTGAAGCAGAGATTGATTTCATTCTTTCAGATGCTGTTCAGAAGCTTGGTTTCATGTGATATTTTGCAGGAAACTGGGAGAGGTAGAGCAGCTTCCTGGCTTCACTCTACTTTCTTGACTCCACCTCTAGAAGTCCCCAGATTTTCATTTTAGTAGACACTTTTTAAATGAAATTAATTGTCCTTTAATTTCAAAACAAATTGGTACATGATTTCATTTATATAATTAAGTTATATTTAAAGATGTGAATATACTAAAAAATTTATATCCAGGAAGAGAGAAAACTAATATTTTTTTTTTCAAATTTTCTCCAAATTATATGTAAAAATATTAATAATTTTTTAAATCTTGAGTTCCAAATTCTTTCTCTCAATTTGCCTGCCCCATTATTTAACATTTCATATGGGTTTTAAATGTCCAATAATACAAAATATATTTCCATATTAATCATATTATTAGATAAAAAAAAACAACCAAAAATACAAAGTTTAAAAACCATGATTTAGTCAGTATTCATAAGGGAAGAAACTATCTATGAAGAAAATTGACAAGTGAACATAAAAACACACACACACACACACACAAACATAGTTTAATCTCTATCACAGGATTAAAATAATAATTAAATTAATGGAGCACAAACAAAAATATATTAAACTAGAAGCTTGATAATAAAATCTAAATAACAGGTAAAAACAAATCAGAAACATTAAAATTATGTAAAAGGCAATAATAATTATGTGGTACTGTACTGAAATTTCCAGTTTGTAGGCAACATTTTCATAGAAAAAATGACTAAATACACAAAGTAACTGATTTTTAATAAGTATTTTATCAACTAAAAAAGCAATTAAATTTGAAAACTAACAGATAAAAAAAACAACCTGCAATTTCTTAGCCTGCAAACTTTAAAATTAGAGAAATTCTTTTTTGAAAAGCAAAGCTTAAAAGTTTGCTCTTTAAAAATAATAACAAAAATTGCTAGGATTCTTAAAAGGTGCTAAGTCACTGGAATGGATATAATTATCCAATTTAGCATGGTACTTAACAATTCTCTAGTTCAGAGTTTACACCTTTCACACCTTTAAGAAAGCATATTTTTAAGGAGCTCCCACAAACTCAGGGAGTACCCACAAGCCCATTTTCTGGGAGGATATAAGAAGCCAGGATTCAGGGAGGAGGAGTCAAGAAAAGCAATCAGATAGTAGAAATTGATTACATGCAGGGAGAATAAAAGCCTTTTAAACTAACAGGGCAGTTGTGTGCTTTGAACTAAAATGCTTCTACTAAATGTTTTCTGGAGGGACAGGTGATTCCAAAGAGATGAAAGGCTGAGTGAAGATGAATTTGAATTATATCTAGAAATATTGGGAGCTTTTGCAAGAGTATATGAAAGATACTCAAGAACTAATAATGGAAGAGAAAGAGGAAACGATGTCATGGGCTGTGGTAAACACTGGCTACAAAGTTACATGCTGGAGGATGTTTGAGAAAGAGAGTCTTGCAATACAAGAACACCTACTGGGTACAAAGGATGAAACTGAGGTAGCAAAATATGAATAATTTATTGTTGAGCAGATGAATGAGAAAATCAGAGAGCTCTATCAGATGCTGAAGGAGTTGGGGACTACACTGCAATGCAAAATAATGGAAGAAAAGAAGAAGTGGGAAGCTATGATAAGCAGAGTAAACAGACTTCTAGCAGATATAATCAAAAAGTGGGAAGGAAAGCTCCAGAAGCCAAATATCGAACTACTCCAGGATTTTGTCCATCGGATTTTCCATAAGGATTCTCAAAGGGTTTATGACAAGTAGATTATGGAACCTTATATTTTATGTTTTGATTTTTATTATTATATTGTGGTAACTCAATTTTTGCAATATTTCCAAAATTTAAAGTCACCAGAGTGCTCTTATTTCTACAGCTTGTCTGAAGATAAAAAGAGATTCATCATGGTTGCAGGTAGCTCCTCTGGACAGAGATAGGCCATTTATATAACTGGGTGTGAGGAACTTGAGACCATGATAGAATCTTGGAAGAAGAATGATATTGTTGGGGAATCCTAATAATATTGTGTGGTCTCAACCCTGCATGACTGAGAATTCAGACCTTTTGCTGAAAGGCTAAATTTACTCAATGCTTAAATCAGGACTTACATTATATTGACCATAAACTTCTTTAGATCTGAAGATTGATACAAGATGTTAATGCCATTGTAAGTCAACCATTGTTGTAACTATCTGCTATGTAACTTAAGGGTTAGAACACTGGGCATGGAGTTAGGAAGACTTGAGTTCAAATCCAGTCTCAGACCCTATTATTACTGTGTAATCTTGCTCAAGTCAATTAATCTCTTTTCCTGTTTTCTTAACTGTAAAATGGAGAAAAGAACAGGTTGTTGTATGGATTAAATGAAATATGTGTAATGCTTGTAGCACAGTGGAGCAGACATTGACTACATGTGGGTTGACTTATTGGTACAATGGAAGACTTGAAAACTCGAGGGCCTGAGTTTGACTCCTACTTCAGATTTTAAACTGGCTGTTTAAAAATACTCTCTGACTCTGAAGAAGCTAGAAAGGTTAAATGAAGATATAACAGAATATAGAATAAGCAAAAACAATTCATACCAACCCATACAGTTACAAAGCAGGAAAGGGAAAAAGTAGAGAATTGTTAAGTACCATACTAAATTAAATAATTATATCCATTCCAGTGACTTAGCACCTTGTAAGAATTCTAACAAAAAATAATAAACATTTAGTTTAAATTAAAAAAAAACAAAACAAAACAAAAAACAAGGAAAGAACAACAGAAAAAAGCAGTATTTTATAAAGATGAGGTCAATAGGGAGAAAACATTGCATATATTGTCAGAATGTTGCAATCCAATAATCAGTTTTATTGTTTCCTAGTTTCCTCATATATATATATTTCTTTTATTCATTTCTCTTTTTTTTACATCACCTCAATTTCCTCATATCTCTCTACTTCTTTGCTCCAAGAGAATTATCTGAAAGCAAAAATCATATAACTGAAAAAGTATGTATCATAATATTTAATATACCATATATTATAACTTATATGATTATAATATATGATTTATATTAAATACTCTATTATACCATAAAATCTACATTTAAAAATGTAATAGAAATAATATATATTATAATTACACATGTATAACTATATATAGAATAATATACATATGTATATATTATATTTTGTTATCAAACTTAATCATCTTATATATATATATACATATATATATATATATATGTATGTATATCAACTTTGGAATAGTTGTGAAAGACAGAGCAATATAAAGGAAAATTATGGAGATATAGAAAAAATGAATAAAATATATTTTAAAATAATAAGCAATAACCAAATCAAGAAATTTAAAACAAACATTGTAGAACAGAACAGAAACAAAAATATATCATAAACACTACATATCAAAGACTGTTTTATGCAAATAAAATTGTGAATTCAAGAGAAATAGATTAGTATCTGCAGAAAGAAATCCTCTCATTGGCACTGAAAGCCTTCCTAGTTCTCTACATCTTTCCATACTTCTTATACCTTACTACTATGTACTCTTAGGTACAATGCCTTCTTGCCATTCCACAAATAAAAAGGTCATCTCTTTGCTTTTGGCATTTTCCTTGGCTATCATCTGTGTCTGGGATGCTCTCCTGCCATCTCTATCAATTGACTTCACTTATTGTTCACTAATTTTTCAGTCATGTATTACTTTTCATGATGCCATTTGAGTTTTCTTGAGGAACTTGAAGTGGTTCACCATTTTGTTTTCTACGTCATTTTATAGATAAAAATAAAGCAAAAATGGATGAGTGGTTGAGTGACTTGCTCAGTGCCACACCCTGGTTATGAACACAGATTCTTCCTAACTTCACATCTGCTGCTTTATGCATTGTGACTTCTATTTATTGTGTATTTGCTTCATTTGAATTCTTTTAATTCACCCAAAATAAATAATTTCATATAAGAAGCCTTTCCTACTGTCTGTATATATTTCTTTGTTACATCTCCTATTAGAAATAAGGGTTTTAGATTAGATTAGATTTATTGAGAGCAGATATTTTATATGGTTTTTTTAAGAACTTCGAGAGTGAATGAGAAAGCGCTCAGATAAATATACCCTACATGTCCATTTTCAGAGTGGACCTTCAAATAATTTATAATCAGGCTGTTAGAATCTTATATTTGCAAACTGTGATAACTAAAGAGGAAGCTAAGAGCATGGCAGAAGTCTACACAGCTTATCTTTCTTTCACTCTCCTATACTCCCTATAGGACAAAACCCTTATGGTTTGAAATTTAATGTTTTAAGACCAATGGACATTATGGCTTCATTCCAATCTGGAGAAGCAGCTAGACATGTGATCAACCATTTTTCCATTGTAGAAATTTCATATGCATTTAAGACAGTTTATGGATTGGCTTACAAATATTTTGTCTTTAGGTGTTTTTGCATTGAATTTGACTTTGCCCATTCCATTGGCATTTCTTATAATCCTATTAGTAAGTCATTACTGCACAGACTATATCCCCAAGATCTTCTCTTCTAAAGAAGAGAAGGGAATTTTGGGATATGTACAAGATGTGGCAATACATATATGTGATTTCTTGCAATTTTTAAATTTTGATTTTACATTTTTAAACACTTTTGATTTTACATCTTTAAAGTATTTTGATTTTATATTTTAAAGTTATTTTGGTTTTACATTTTTAATCTATTTTGGTTTTATACTTTTAAATTATTTTGGTTTTACATTTTTAAATTCTTTGCATTTTACCTTAGCAATGCACTTCGGGCATATACAGAAAGTGCAGCTAAGTGACAGACTAACTTTTGTCTGACTTTTGTTAATCTTTTTGACAACAACTTTGTTTCCACTGTGATGTGGAAAGGCCTGGATGGCATTTGGAAAGGCCCAAGTTGGGCCTCGGGTACATTCCTTCCTAGGTGCAGATCCAGCAGCAGAGTTCATCCCCACCAGAGACATTTGTGAATTGGGGATCCATGAGAAGGACCAGACAACAGCCCAGAGGGACCAGCCAGATGTCAGCAGCCTTCCAGACGCTGATGGCAGCAATGTCCCTCCTGACTGTGACACCAGAGACAGCAGACAGTTCCAGTGTTGCAGCTGAAATGGACTGTCTTGGGTGATATGCAATATAAAGATTGTAAATGGGCAATGGGCCTGCTTGCTTCTCCCATGGCTACTTGCCATATGGTGGCCTGGGGAGAGGCTTTGCCCTATGCTTTCTATTGAAGGACTATTAGTGGGTGAAATTAGTGGGTGAAAAGCCAACACACCCACCTGCCATTGTAATTGAGACAATGTTAGTGGACATGATTTTGCTTATGTGCATCTGTGAAACTAGAATTGCTCTAGAATTGTGAAAAGTGCAATAGAGAATTGTGAGAAATTAGAATTGGTCTAGAATTGTGATAAATGTAACTAGAATTGTGACAACCTACCTCACTGATATTTAATTGTTAACTAGAATTGTGGTGTTTTTACCTTGTTGACTTCCCACCTCAGTGTTGACATCCTACCTTATTGGCTTATTATCTCCTCTAGTATGACTTTGATGAATGGGTTGAACACTTGGGCCACTGTTGAGCCTGGTTCTCATTGTCATACTTCTGTTTACTGATCTGCTGCTTTGTACCTCCTTGGGCATAACACTCTGTCATCTCATGGATCAAGTGAACTATAGCTGGTGCTAAAAGTTTAGCTTGATGAGATATGCAGTTCCTGCAAAACAAGAGAAGGGAATTGTAAGGGCATCATCTATATAAATGGGTGGCGCCACAGTGCAATGGGAGATTGAGGCCCGGAAGTAATCTCTGTGGATATTAGGACTGCCCTGTAGGTGGGATCTTGGCCATACTGAGATAACTTTGTAATGGGTGACTCTCTCGATGATTGGCTGTGTGTGTGACCACACAGGCCCTTTATAAGCCCACTGCAGACAGCATTAGCTCTCTTTAACCCAGCTGCCTATGCCAAGCAGATGGATAGCCCAGAGAGGTAAGGATTTTGGTAGTGAACACATGGATCTTCTGACCAGGTGTTCACTAGGGAACCAACATGTCAGGGCATCAAATCAGGGCATTATGTGAGTAGGTATAATAAAGGTTTTTAAGATTTAAATAAATAAATAAATAAACAAACAAACAAACAAATTAATAAAATACACAAGTCTTCCATAGTAAATAACCATTGTTATTTCTTTGTACAATGTCATTCCTGCCAAGTACGCCCTCTCATTTAGTGGTCTTTAAATGCCATTAAGTAGGCACTTAATAAATGTTGATCTATTGATTGAGTAATGATATTGCATACTCAAACTATTCGGATAACAAATAATGGTCTTAGGTAATTAAATCTCCTAAAAAGGAAACTGAATTATAGACAAATTCTAGCATGGTCTTTAGTATCACTAATATAAAATTATGTTTAAAAATCAAGTAGAAAACATAGAAAAATATTTAATATGGTAAATAGTATCTGTGCAAAATTAAAAATAAACATACTATGCAATGAGGAATCTTTACAAAATTTACCATTAAATAAGGCAATTTAATAAATATATTTAGAGGAAATGATATTTTGCACAAATTTCAATAGAAAATGCTTAGAAATCCACATTTCTATATAAAATATCAAAGTCTTGAAGATAATAATAGAAAGGCAATTTCAACTTAAAGTAATCATTAAATATCTAAAACATTAGAAACTTACTCCATCATATGATTCTGAAGACTTGTACATATTCAATTATAAAAAGCAACTCAATTAATTAATAGTAAGTTCAGATAGATAAAAGAATATCCCATGCTTATGTCTGGTTATATACTTATGATAAAAATAAAAGGACTACTATAGTTATTTATTAGACTTAGCTTTATTCTAATTAAATTACACTTTTAGATAAAATCATTCTCTTTATTTGGAGAGATAAAACAATGAGTCAGTCAACATTTTAAAACTATTTCATGTCCCTATAATATTATGTATACTGCATTTTTGTAGTTCTTTGTGTACGTTGTGTACAAACAAATCGTGTTCTTTGTCCAAAAACAGCTTGCATTCTGTCCAAAAATAGCTTGCATTCTAATGAGGGAATAAAGTATATAAATATACCATTTATTGTGGTTGTTGTGGTTGTTATTCAGTCATTTCAATTGTGTCTAATAATTTTGACCTTATTTGGGCTTTTTTTTTTTGGAAAAGATATAGGAATTATTTGATTTTTACTTTTCTAGCTTCTTTTTACAGATGATGGAACTAAAACAGAGTTAAGTGACTCATCCAGGATTACATAGCTAATAAACATTTGAGGGCAGATTAGAAATCAGATTTTCTGAACCATCTAAATTAATAAAATAGGGAAACTAGAGATCAATGAATTAGGCATGCTAATAGAAAAGCTAGAAAAAGAACAAAATAAATATTCCCAATTAAATACCAAATTAGAAATTCTGAAACTAAATGGAAAGATTAATAATATGAAACTAAAAAAAATTATTAAACTAATAAATAAAACTAAAAGTGGGTTTTATGAAGAAACCAACAAAATAGAAAAGCCATTAATTAATATTATTAGAAAAAAGGAAAGAAAAAAAAAAAAACCTCAACAAATTACCAACATCAAAAATGAAAAAAGGTGAATTTATTACCAAGGAAAAACAAATTAAAGGAATAATTAATAGTTATTTTGCCTTACTGTATAGCAGCAAATCTGACAGTCAACATAAAATGAATATTTCCAAAAATATAAATTTTTCATATTAACAAAAAGATGAAATAAATTAGTTAACTAGTCCTTTTTTAGAAAATGGAGTAGAAAAAGTAAATAATGAACTTCTTATGAAAAATTCTCCAGGGCCACATAAATTCACAAGTGAATTCTATCAAACATTTCAAGAACAATTAATATCAATAGTGTGTAGAGAATTTGGAAAAATAGGTAAAGAAGGAGTTCTACCAAATTCCTTCCATGACAATGATAGGCATTAATACCTAAACCAGAAAGAGTCAAAACAGAAAAAAGAAAATTACTAGTTTCCCTAATGAATATTGATGCAAAAAAATTAAATACAATATTAGTAATCTCACTAATGAATACTGATACAAAAATTTTAATAAAATATTAGAAAATAGATTACAGTTACTTAATCAGCTGGATAATACACTATAACCAAGTGGGAATTAAACCAGGAATGCAGGGCTATTTCAATATTAAGAAAACTATTACCATAAAGAACCATATCAATAGCAAAACAAACAAATTATATGATAATCTTAATAGATACAGAAAAACACTTTTTATAAAATACAGCACTCATTTCTATTAAATATACTAGAGAACATAAGAATAAAAAGAGTTTTCCTTAAAATAACAAGCAGTATCTATCTAAAACCTATAGCAAGTATTAATTTTAATGGAGAAAAGGTAAAGATATTCCCAATAACATCAAAGGTGAAACAAGGATTCCCATTATCAACACTATTATTCAACATTGTACTAGAAATATTGATTTTAGGAATAGGACAAGAAAAAGAAAGAAATTATAATAGGCAACTAGAAAATAAAGCAATCACTCTTTGCAGATGATATCATGATATACTTAGAGAATTCTAAAAAATCATCTCAGAACTGGAAACAATTCACAGCTTTAGAAACATTGCAGGATATAAAATAAACTCACACAAATCATGAACATTTGTGTATATCACTGACAAAGCTCATCAAGCTATAGATAGAAAGAGAAATTCTATTTAAAATAACTATAGATAAAATAAAATATTTGGGTCTACCTGCCAAGACAAACCCAAGAGCTATATGACACAATCTAAATAATAGAAAAATTATTGTTTGCTTATGGTTAGCCTGAACTAATAAAATAAAAATGAAAATTCTGCATGAATTGATCTATTTGTTTAGTGCCATACCAATCAAACTGACATAAATTATATTATAGAATTAGATAAAAAAAACAGCATTCATCTAGAAGAACAAAAGGTCAAGAATATCAAGTGAATTAATGAAAAAATACAAAACATGGTGGCTTAGCAGTACCAAATCAAAAAAAAAAAAAAAAAAAAAAAAAAAAAAAAAAAACACCTAAAAATAAAGGAGAAGACATCAAAACCATTTGGTACTGGCTAAAAAATATAGTAGTGAATCAGTGTAATATATTAGAAAAATGACGCTTAATCAAGGCCTATAGTAATCTAATATTTGATAACCACCAAATTCCAACTTTTGAAGTAAGAACTCACTATTTAATAAAAATCACTGGGAAAACTGGAAAATAATGTCAGAAACTCAGCATAAACTTACATCTCATGTCCATACCAAAATAAGATCAAATGTGTACATGACTTGGACATAAGGATATGTTAAATAAATTAGAAGAGCAAGGGATAATTTACTTATCAGATATTTGGAGATGGGAAGAACGTAGAACCAAAAATGAATTAAATAACATTGTGAAAGGCAAAATGGACAATTTTGATCATTAAATTATAACACTGGATGTGGAATCAGAACAAAAAGGAAAAAAAAAATCGCTCTAAATCACTATTGATTATAGAAATGTAAATTAAAATAACTTTGAGGGACTATCTCAGGAGTACTTCACTCTTTTCAAATTGGCTAAGATGATAGGAAAAAAACAAACATAATATTTATTTTTATTTATTTTATTATTACATATACTTATATTTAATTATCATTAGTTTTATACATAATTGTATATTTATTATACAAACATTATTATTTATTATAGAAAAAAATAAATGGGGGGTATGTGGGAAAACTGGGACACTAAAGCATTGTTGATGGAGTTGTGAAGTGATCCAACCATTATGAAGAGCAGTCTGAAACTATACCCCTAAAGCTATCAATCTTTTCATACCCTTTGCTTCAGCAGTGCTACTATTGGGTTTGTATCACAAGGAAATCATAAAGAATAGAAAAGGGTCCACATGTGCAATAATATTTGTAGCAGTTTTTTATGGTAAGAAAAATTAGAAAATAGATCGATGTCCATCATTTGGGGAATTACTGAATAATTGTGGTATGTGAAGATATTATAATATTATTGTTCTATAAAAATGATGAATTGAGTGTTTTAGAAATATGTTGAAAATTTTACATGAAGTGATGCTGAGTGACACAGCAGAACCAAGAAGTTTTACAGCAAGAATCGGCATTGATCAACTATGACAGACTTGATTTTTCTCAATTTTTCAGTGATCCAAAGAAATTCCAATAGACTTTGGACAGAAAATGTCATGTACATCCAGTATCAGAACTGTGGAGATTGAATGTAGATCAATTCCTGTTATGTTCACTTCTTTTTGTTTGTTTGTTTGTTTTCTCTTCCATAGTTTTTCCCTTTTGCTCTGATTTTTCTCCTAATATGATTCATAAAGTAATGTGTTTTAAAAAAGAATTTTTAAAAATTTAAAAAAGCAAAATTGGCCAATTGGAAAAGAAGGTACAAATGTTCACTGAAAAAATAATTACTCATTAGTATTAGAATTGAGCAAGTGGAAGCTAATGACTTTATTAAAAAATCAAGGTATAATAAAGTGAAAAAAAGAAAGAAAAACAATGTGAAATATCTCATTGGAAAAATAATTGACCTGGAAAATAGAACAAAGAGAGAGAATTTTTAAATTATTGGTCTACTGGCAAGGCATGATAAAAAAAAGATTCTGTACATAATCTTTCATGAAATTATCAAGCAAAACTGTTCTGAAATTCTAGCAAAAGAGAGTAAAATATAAATTGAAACAATCCACTAATGTCCTCATGAAAATTATACCAAAATCAAAATTCACAGGAATAATATAGCCAAATTACGTAACTCCCAGATCAAGGAAAAAATATTGCATGCAACCAAAAATAAATAATTCAAATATAGTAGAGCCACAGTCAGGATAACACAATATTGAGCAGCTTCTACATTAGACCAGAGGGCTTGGAATATGATATTTCCAGAGAGCACAGGCATTAGGATTACAACCAAGAATCATTTACATAGCCAACCTGAGAATAATCCTTCAGAAGAAAGGTAGTCATTCAGTTAAATAGAGGGTTTCCAAGCATTCATGATGAATATATCAGAGCTGAATGGAAAATTTGATTTTCAAATACAGAACTCTGGATAAGCACAAGGAGATAACCAGGAAAGTGATGCCATAAGTACTTTACTAAGGTTTATTTGTTTACATTCCTACATGGGAAGGTGATACTTGTAATTCAATAAACTCTCATGGCAGTTATATAAATATAGTTAGAGGTCTCAGGTATCAGTTGACTATGAAGGTGACAATATCTGGGGGGGGGGAAATGATAATATTAAGGGGAAAGGGAGAAATTTACTGGGAAAAAGGAGATTTCAGTATGAAAATCCTATAATGTATTGGAGATTCTTTTATTGAGGTTTTATTGGGGTGGGGTAAGAGGACTGGAAATAGATTTTATAAAGCATATACTATATGTTACATACTATGCAAAGTCATATATAAATATTATATTATTTCCTTATTATAATTTTATGATGAAGGTACTGTGATTCAATTTTATAGTTTTCAATTTTATAGTTGACTTAGAAAAATGGGGATTTAGTGATTTAAGTAAATGTTGTTTGCATTGGTTTTGTTTGTACAAAAAACTTTTTAATTTAATATAATAAAAATTATATATTTTGTGTTCAATAATGAACTCCAGTTCTTCTTTGACCACAAATTTCTTCCTTCTCTCTAGATCAGAGAGGAAAAGTATCAGCCCAAATTTTGACACCAACTATTTCAATCCTTTAATCATCGATCAAACAAAATACCTTATCTCTTATTTTTATGTTTGTTTTAATTAAGTTTCTAACATAGCTGTAATACTTGCTCTCTTGGCTTCCTTAGTTTACCAAAAGTCTCAGTTTAAACTGAACCTACATCAAGGGGCATTTATTGATTCCCATTTCCCACCAAGAAATGCAAAGTAGGGTTCCCTTTGACATTAATTTTTATATATAATTTATAATTTGTTTGTATGTATTTTTTTCAAGTTGTCTCCTCCAGTAGAGTAGGAGTTTTCTTTTTTGATGCAAATTTAGTGCTGATAGATAAACCAGCAAGAGTGGAAACAGGGAAAGGAATTATAGGCCAATTTCCCTAATGAATCCAAAAATTTTAAATAAAATATTATCAAAGAGATTACAAGATACAAGATCATCAGAAAAATACACAATAAGTATTTGGGTTTTAAATCAGGAATATAGTAGCAGAACTGACCATATTAATAACAAAATTCTTATGATTATCTCAAAAAATGCAGAAAATGCTTTTGATAAGATAAAGCAACTATTAAACATAGAGTGTATAAGAATAAATGGAGTTTTCCTTAAAAATAATAATCAGTATCTATTTAAAACAATGAGCAAGTATTATATACCATGGGACTAAATTAGAAACTTTCATAATAATATCAGGGTTAAAAAAAAAAAAAGATGATCCCCATTATAACCACTATTGTTCAGTGTTATACTAGAAATGTTGGTTTTATCAATGAGAAGGGAAAAATGGAAATAATTAGAATAGGCAATGAGGATTTGTGTTCTTTGTAGATGATATGCTGGCATAATTAGAGACTCCTAGAGAACACAATTTAAAATTACTTGAAAGAATTAACTCTAACAAAATTACAGGATACAAAATAAAACCACATAAATCTTCAGCATTTCTATATAATACCAACAAACTCCAGCAATAACAGGTAGAAAGAGAAACAATTTTAAATAATTGTAGAAGTAGCAATTCTCTGGGAGTCTACCAGCCAAGACAAACCCAGGAACAATTAGATACCATTTTTTTTTAACACAAATCATGTTAGTTCTGGGAAAATATCAACTGTTTATGAGTATACTGAGCTAAGATAACAAATATAATAATATAATTAAAAATGATAACCATATGTAAATTAATCTGCTTATTTAGTGTCATAACAGTCAAAATGACAAAAATAATAGAGCAAACATAGAATAAAAAATAATAACAAATTTTATCTAGAAGACCACAAGGTCAGGAGCATTAAGGGAAACAATAAAAAAATGCAAAGGAAGGTTCCTTAGACGTACCAAATATAAAATTATATTAAAAAGTATCAGTGAACAAAATTATTTGGTACTGGCTAAAAAATAGGGTGGTGAATCAGTAGAATAGGTTAGGTACACAAATCATAAGACTAAATGACTGTTGTAATCTACTTTTTGATTAAGAAATGCAAAGATTCCAGCTTCTGGACTAAAAACTCCCTATTTGACAAAAACTGTTCAGAAAACTGGAAAAAGTGTAGCAGAATCTAGGCATATAACTTACAGAATATAACAAAATGAAATTGAAATGGATATGATTTAAACAAAGGGCTGATCCTAAGAAAAATTAGGAAAACAATGAAGACTTTACTTGTCAGATATTTAGAGAAGGGAGGGATTTGTGCCCAGACAAGAAATAAAGAAGATATTGAAATGCAAAATGAATAAATTTTATTACATTAAAGTAAAAACATTTTGCATAAACAAAATCAAGGCTGCCAAGATTGAAAGGGAAACAGAAATCTAGAAAGCATTCCTCCTTTCCTTTTCCTTTCCCTTTCCTTTCCTTTCCTTTCTCTTTCCTTTTTCTTTTTCTTTTTTTAAACAGGGATAAATCTCATGTTTCCAACATAGAGTACTAAATCAAATTTATGAAAATACAACTCATTCCCTAGTTGATAAATGGTCAAAAGATATGAATTGGCAGTTTTCAGATTAAATTGAAGCTATCATCATATGAAAAAATTCTCTAAATCATTATTGATTAGAGAAGTAAAATTAAACTCTGAGGAACCAATCAACACTTATCATATTAACTGATAGGGCATAAAAGAAAAATGAGGATTATTGCAGAAGACATGGAAAATTTGGAACACTAATATATTGTTTCTGAAGTTACAAACTGATCCAAACAATCTAGATAATAGTTTGGGACTATGCCTAAAGGGCCATAAAGCTTTGTATACCCTTTGATTCAGGAATATACTACTATTTCTGTATTTCAAAGAGAACATAAAAAGGGTAAAGAACCTACATCTTACAAAATAAAATATTTACAACAGTTCTTCTTCTTCTTGTGGCAAAGAATTGGAAATGGAAGAGATGTTAATTAATTGTGAAATGGCAGAACAAGTTCTTATATATAACTGTAATGGAACACTATTACTTTAAGAAATGACGAGCAGGTTGATTTTTAGATAAATCTCAAAAGAAATTAAGTGATGCTGAATGAAGTGAATAGAACCATAAGAACATTGTACACAATAACTATAATATTGTGTGATGATCAACTATGACATACTTAGGACTCATCAATATAGTGATCTAAGATAATTCCAAAAGACTTATGATTGAAAAATGAAAGAACTATGGAGACTAAATGCAGGTCAATGCATCAATCAATCAATCAATCAATTAATTATTTTCTCATAATTTTTCCTCTTTTTTTCTGATTCTTATTTTACAGCATGACTAATGTAGAACTATGTCTAATGTGATTGTTTATGTATAACCTATATCAGATTGCTTATTGTCTTGGGAAGGAGGGAGGGAAGATCAGCAGGGAGAAAAAAAAATTGATTCAAAATTTCACAAAAGTGAATATTTAAAACAATTCTTACATATATTTCAAAAAATAAAATACTATGAGGAGGGAGAGAGAGAGAGGAGAGAGATAGAGAGAAAGAAACAGAGAGAAGGAAGGAGGGAAGAAGGGTAGAGAAGAAGGAGGAAGAGAAAGAAGGAAGGAAGGAGACAAGGAAAGAAAAAAAGAAGCAAAGGAGAAAAGAAAAAAAGAAGGAAGGACAGAAGGGAGGGAAGAAGGAAAGAATGAAAGAAGAGGAGAAAAGAAGGGCAAGAGGAAGAAAGGAAGGAAGGAAGGAAGGAACTAAGGAAGGAAACAAGGAAGGAGGCAAGGATAGAAGGAAGGAAGGAAGGAAGGAAGGAAGGAAACAAGGAAGGAAGGAAGGAAGGAAGGAAACAAGGAAGGAAGGAAGGATAGAAGGAAGGAAGGAAGGAAGGAAACAAGGAAGGAAGGAAGGATAGAAGGAAGGAAGGAAGGAACTAAGGAAGGAAACAAGGAAGGAAACAAGGAAGAAGGAAGAATTTGAGATCCCTTGGGATAGGGACCTTGTTTTTGCATCTGGATATCCTCAGAATAATGTTCTGTATGTACAAGATAGCACTGTTTCTAGAATATACTTAATAAATGATTGGATTTACACACAATTTATATGGTAATCAGAAAGTTTAAAAGGTCAATAAATTATAAAAAGAGAACATAATCATTCCTATGGCAATTGCAGAGACCCTATACCTTTTTATAAGATTTAATAATTTGAACTTAAATGAATTAAATGTCAGTATATATAACTCAATCATTTTATAAATTTTAAAAGTTAGGCAGAAAGATGCTTAGTAATTTTCTCAGGGTCACATCACTATTGAGCATAAAATGTATATTTGAACTCAGATCTTCCTGACTTCAAGTCTGTTACAGTATTTACTATAGTATGTTATCTTATTTTATTCTGTAACTTTCATATCTATTGCAAGTATAAATTTTCCAGGATTTTTGGTTAAGGAGAAAAGGGAATAAATATTTTGATTGTGTTAAGTTTACTAAGAGTTACTAGGCTAATTTTCCCATTCAAAATCATCATAATTCCATATCAAGAAAGGAATAATTCAGATGAATACTAGGAATCTGTAATAACATTAGTTTTAAAATATTTCTACAAAGCTTTAGCAGAGCTGAAACCTTTGAATTCAGTAAAGGAGGAACAAATGCATATTACTCTTGTGATACTATTTTGGGCATTTTTTTTCTTTTAATTTTATGTTAGTATTTTATTTTCCCCAAGTATATGTATGTAAAAACACAAATTTTAACATTATTTTTTTTCATTTTTGTAGTTTATTTTCCCCTAGTTACACGGAAAACAGTTTTTATTCCAAATTCTCTCCCTTTCTCCCCATTGGAAAGGTATGTATAAAGTTATTAAAAACATGTACATGAAAGTCATGTAAAAGAAAACATAAATATTCCCAGAAAAAAATCACCTAAAAAGAGGGGGGGGAAGAATGAATGAGTCTATATTCAGGCATTATCTGTTCTTTCTCTGGACATGGATAGCATTTTCATCATCAGTCCTTCAAAGTAGTCTTACATCACTGTATTGCTAAGAAAATCAAAGTCATTCACAGGTGATCATGTCACAAATGCTAGTACTTTGCACACAATACATTTCACTTTGCTTGAGCTTATGGAGGATATTCTAGATTTTTCTGAGAACATCCTGGTCATTATTTCTTATGGAATTAAGAATATTGCACATAATCACCATATTTATTCACCCATTCTCCAATAAATTGACATCCACTCAATTTCCAAATCTTTTTTCATTGAGAATAGAACTGCTACAGATAATTTTAAACATTTTCCCCTTTTTAAAAAAAAATCTCTTTTGGGATTCAGTTCCAGTAGTTAGATTATTAGACCAAAAGATATGCAGGATTTTATAGCTCTTGGGCACAGAACCTTGACTTTTAATCATTTTCCAGGTGATATATGGCTCTTATTTTTCAAAGGAATACTGAGTATCTACATATTTGGTAAATGAGGTCATCATCATCAGAAAAAAAAAAAAAAAACTTGCTTCAAAATTATTTTTCTCATTACTATTGTTTACTTCATTTTCTCCACTTATTCTGTCTCCTTTTACCCTATCTCTCCTCAAAATTGTTTTATTTCTCACCACCCTCTCTCCTAATATGACCTCAATTCTATCACCCTCTCCACTTCTCAAATCCTCTTCCTCTTCTTATTTCCTACAGAGTAAGTTAGCTTTCTATATACATAATGAGTGTGTATGTTATTTTGTCTTTGAGCCAAAGACAAAATGAGAGTAAGATTTCATTCACTTCCACTACTTACTTTCTCTTTTCCTCTTCACTGTTTTTTTTTTTTTTTTTTTTTTTTTTTTTTTTTATGGAAGATAACTTATGCCATTTCAATTTTCCCTTTACCTTTATTTCAGTGCATTCCTCCTTCATGCCTTAATTTTATTTTTAGATATTATCCATTCGTATATAACATGCCTGTGCCCTCTTTATATATATATGTTATATATATGTTATATATATATATATATATATATATATATATATATATATATATATATATATATACATATACATATATTTGATTTTCTTTTATCAGTAGTGATTTGGAACATTCTTTCATATGAGTGGATATAATTTCAATTTCATCATCTGAGAATTGTCTGTTCATATCCTTTAACCATTTATCAATTGGAGAATGGTTTGGTTTCTTATAAATTAGGGTCAGTTCTCTATATATTTTGGAAATGAGACCTTTGTCAGAACCTTTACTTTTAAAAATATTTTCCCAATTTGTTACTTCCCTTCTAACTTGTTTGCATTAGTATTGTTTATACAGAAACTTTTTAGTTTGATGTAATCAAAATCTTCTATTTTATGATCAATAATGATCTCTAATTCTCCTCTGGTCATAAATTCCTTCATCCTCCACAGGTCTGAAAGGTAGACTATTCTCTGTTCCTCTAATCTATTTATGATCTCATTCTTTATGCCTAAATCATGGACCCATTTTGATCTTATCTTGGTATATGGTGTTAAGTGTGGATCCATATCTAATTTCTGCCATACTAATTTCCAGTTTTCCCAACAGTTTCTTCCGAATAATGAATTTTTGTCCCTAATGTTGGTATCTTTGGGTTTGTCAATGATTAGATTGCTACAGATGTACCCTTTTTTGTCCTTTGTATCTAATCTGTTCCACTGATCTACCGTTCTATTTCTTAGCCAGTACCAAATGGTTTTGGTGACTGCTGCTATATAATATAGCTTTAGATCAGGTACACTTAGACCACCTTCCTCTGACTTTTTTTTCATTAGTTCCCTTGCAATTCTCAACCTTTTATTCTTCCATATGAATTTTGTTGTTATTTTTTCTAGGTCATTAAAATAGTTTCTTGGGAGTCTGGTTGGTATAGCACTAAATAAATAGATTAGTTTGGGGAGTATTGTCATCTTTATTATATTCGCTCGGCCTATCCAAGAGCACTTAATGTCTTTCCAATTATTTAAATCTGACTTTATTTTTGTGGCAAGTGTTTTGTAATTTTTTCTCATATAATTCCTGACTATTCTTTGGTAGATGGATTGAGAAATACTTTATACTCTCAACATTTGTTTGGAATGGAATTTCTCTTTGTATCTCTTGCTGTTACATTTTGTTGGTGATATATAAAAATGCAGAGGATTTATGTGGATTAATTTCTAATAGCTTTTTAGCAGAGTCTTTGGCGTTCTCTAAGTATACCATCATGTCATCTGCAAAGAGTGATAGTTTGATTTCCTTATTTCCTATTCTAATTCCTTGAATCTCTTTCTCGGCTCTTATTGCCTAGGCTAGCGTTTCTAGTACTATATTGAATAGTAATGGTGATAGTGGGCAAACTTGTTTCACTCCAGACCTTACTGGGAAAGGTTGCAGTTTATTTCTATTGCATATTATGCTTATTGACAGGCTTAAATATATGCTCCTGATTATTCTAAGGAATAGTCCATTTATTCCTATACTCTCAAGCGTTTTTAGTAGGAATGGATGTTGGATTTTATCAAATGATTTTTCTGCATATATTGAGATGATCATAAGGTTTTTATTAATTTGATTATTAATATGGTCAATTATACTAATAGTTTTCCTAATATTAAAACAGCCCTGCATTCCTGGTATAAATCCTATTTGATCATAGTATATTATCTTTGGCATGATTTTCTGAAGTCTTTTTGTTATTATCTTATGTAAGATTTTAGCATCAATATTCATTAAGGAAATTGGTCTATAATTTTCTTTCTCAGTTTTTGATCGACCTTGTTTAGGTATCAGTACCATGTCTGTGTCATAAAAAGAGTTTGGTAAGACTCCTTCATCCCCTATTTTTTCAAATAGGGCTAATTGTTTTTTAAATGTTTGGTAGAATTCACATGTAAATCCATCTGGTCCTGGGGATTTTTTCCTGGGGAGTTGATTAATAGCTTTTTCTATTTCTTTTTCTGAAATGGAACTATTTAAGGAATTTGTCTCCTCTTCTGTTAATCTAGGAAGCCTATATTTTTGGAGAAAGTCATCCATTTCACTTAAGTTATCAAATTTATTTACATAAAGTTGGGTAAAGTAACTCATTATTTCTATAATTTCCTCTTCATTGGTGGAAAGATCCCCCTTTTCATTTTTAAGACTAACAATTTGATTTTCCTCTTTCCTTTTTCTGATCAGATTTACCAAAGGTTTATCTATTTTATTGGCTTTTCCATTAAACCAACTCTTGGTTTTATTTATTAAATCAATAGTTTTTTTTGCTTTCAATATTATTTATTTCTCCTATTAATTTTTGTATTTTAAATTTAATTTTTGGTTGGGGGTTTTTAATTTGGTCTTTTTCTAGCTTTTTAAGTTGCAGGCCCAATTCGTTAATCTTCTCTTTCTCTATTTTGTTCAAATAAGCCTCTAAAGATATACAATTTTCCCTTATTACCACTTTAGCTGCATCCCACAGATTTTGGTATGATGTCCCATCATTGTCATTATCTTGGGTGAAATTATTAATTGTTTCTATATTTTTCTGTTTCACCCAGTCATTCTTTAAGATGAGATTATTCAGTTTCCAATTACTTTTTGGCCTATTTAACCCTAACTTCTTACTGAATGTAGCTTTTATTGCATTGTGATCTGAGAAAAAGGCATTTATTATTTCTGCCTTCCTGCATTTACTTTTTAGACCTTTATGTCCTAATATATGGTCAATTTTTGTATAGAATCCATGAACTGCTGAGAAGAAAGTATATTCCTTTCTATCGCCATTCAGTTTTATCCAAAAGTCTATCACACCTATTTTTTCTAATGTTCTATTTACTTTTTTAATTTCTTTCTTATTTGTTTTGTGGTTTGATTTGTGTAAATCTGAGAGTGCAAGGTTGAGATCTCCCACTATTATAGTTTTACTGTCTATTTCTTCTTGCAATTCTCTTAACTTTTCCTTTAGAAAGTTAGATGCTATACCACTTGGTGCATATATGTTTAGTATTGATATGGCTTCATTATTTATGCTACCTTTCAGCAGGATATAGTTTCCTTCCTTATCTTTTTTAACGAGATCTACTTCTGCTTTTGCTTGATCTGAGATAAGGATAGCTACCCCTGCATTTTTGGCTTTACCTGAAGCATAATAGGCTCTGTTCCAACCTTTAACCTTTACTCTGTATGTATCTCCCTGCTTTAAGTGTGTTTCCTGCAGACAACATATTGTAGGGTTCTGATTTTTGATCCAATCTGCTATCCGTCTCCGTTTGATGGGATCGTTCATCCCATTCACATTTACAGGTAAAATTACTAATTCTGTATTTCCTGCCATCATATTATCCCCAGATTATGCTTTTACCCTTGACCCCCCTGATCCCCCTCCCCGATATTTAATTTATAGACGCCACTTGTGACAAGCAGCCCTCCCTTTTTAGTATCCCTCCCCCCTCTTTCCAAGTCCCTTTCCTTATTCCTCTTTTCCTTTTCCCTTTTCCTCTCCCCCCTTTTAATGAGGTGAGAGAGAATTCTCTGAAAAACATATATGTCAATTATTTACTCTTTGAGCCTCTTCTGATGAGAGTAAGATTCACACAATGTTTCTCCCCCTCTCTAAATTCACTCAGATATGGTATATTTTCTATGCCTCATCCTGGGATGTAGTTTCCCTCTTTTTATCACTCATTCCCCTTTTTCTGATACTACCCCTTTCCCTTTATTACACCCCCCTTTTATATCAGTAAAATCAAATTATCCATGTGGACTTTCTATATATCCACAACAGAGATACAGTTCTCAAGGGTTCTGTGTACTTTTATCTGTTTCTCTTCAGTTTTGTGGATGTAGATCAATTTTTTTTTGTTTAAGTCTGTTGTTTTTTTTTTTCTTAGAAACATATGGAATTCCTCTATTTCATTGAATGACAATCTTCTTCCATGGAAAAAAATGCTAAACTTAGCTGAGTAGTTTATTCTTGGTTGTGATCCTTGATCTTTTGTTTTCAGAATATCAGGTTCCAGGCCCTTTGATCTTGAAGTGTTGAGGCAGCCAAGATCTTGAGTGACCCTTATTGTGGCCCCTTGATATTTTAATAGATTTTTTCTAGCTGCTTGCAATATGCTTTCCTTTGTGCGGTATTTCTGCAGCTTAGTCATAATATTCCATGGAATTTTCTTTTCTTTTTTTTTTTTTTTTAGGGTCTTTTTCAGAAGGTGTTCGAAGAATTCTTTCCAGACCTATTTTCCCTTCTGTTTCTCTTATCCCTGGACAGTTCTCTTTGATGATTTCCTGTAAGATAGAATCTAAGCTTTTTTTCGTCATAGTTTTCGGGAAATCCAATGATCTTCAGATTATCTCTCCTAGATCTATATTCCAGGTCTATAGATTTTCCCAGTAAGTATTTGACGTTATTCTCTAGCTTTTCTTTTCTTTTCTTTTTTTTTTTTTTTTTTTGAATGATTTTTGGGTTCTCAATGAATCATGCATTTCTATTTGTTCTATCCTGATTTTTAATGAGTTATTTTCTTCATTCACAATTTTTAGTTCTTTTTGTATATGCCCAATTGTGTTTTTAAATGAATTATTTTGCTCTATTGAATTTTTTTTCCATTTCCCTTATTTTTTTAGAGAGTTATTTTCTTTTTCCAATTTAGAAATCCTATTTTCTTGAGACTTTTTCATCTTTTCCAATTCAGAAATCCTACTTTCTTGAGAATTTTTTTATCTTTTCCAATTCAGAAATCCTACTTTCCTGAGATTTTTTTAACCTTTTCTAATTCACAAATTTTGTTTCCCTGCATCTCCTGTGAATTCTTTATTTTTTCCTACTCAAATTTCAGAACATTGTTAATCTCCATCATAGCTTCTCTTTCCTTTCCCCATTTTTCTTCAAACTCTCTTAATTTTTTAATAGTCTCTTCTAGGAGAGAGTTATTGATGTGGGGCAGGTATCATTCCCCTTTAGGCTGTTATCTGCAGACTCTCTGCTATTAACTTCCTTGGGGTTGGATAACTGCTCTTTCTCTATGTAGAAGGAATCAATGGTTCTTTTTTGCTTTTTACTCATATTTTAAAAATCTTTTGGGGTCTGTCCTTGGGGTAGGAAATTATTTATTTATTTATTTATCAGCTTCCTCCCAGACTGGATGGATGCAGCAGCTCCTGTGCCTGAGCTAAGATTGAGCTCTGGGAGAGAGTCCCCCCCCCCCCCTCCCTGGAAGTGCCTCAGAAGTGATTAGTATGGCTGCGCTTTGAGGCTGCTGTGTGTCCTAGTGTCTTCCCTGAGGTTTAAGACTAACAGTAAAGGTGACACAAAGCCCAGCCAATGCGTCCCATGGGGCGTGGATGTCAGCAGCTGATGTGAAAAGCCCCTGTGCTCAAACTGGAAGTGTCTGCCCAGAAATTGTGGTCCTTATTTCAAAGGTTCTGCTTCTCTGGGACTTCGGTGGCTGAGTTCCACAGCCTCTGGCCAAGCCAGGCACTATGTGTTGCCTTGGGCTGTGTCCCTGCTTTTCAAGCTCTTAACTACTCCCAGATGAAGCCCCAGACAGCCGAAGTTGGCCGCACCCGCAATGTTGAGGTCCCTTCCAGAATGGGGTGGTTCTAGTATCTGGCTTTATATTTTAAAGTGGCTTGATTTCTCTTCTGAGCTGCTGTTTTATAAGCAGAGAAGAGCTAACAGCCTGTGCCAGATTCATCTATCTCAGTGGCTTCTCTGATCCCAGAGTTCTCCCCAGCGCAATCCGTGCAAAGTGGTAGCACCCAACTGTCTGTGCTGGCCTGTTTTTTTTTTTTCCTCCCCTGGGAACCGACCTGTTCTGTTGAAACTCCAGCTGGTAATTCGTGCTTTCAGTCCTTGTGGTTTCTTTCAGTCCAATGTTATTTTTGAGTCTGATTTAACTAATTGGTATTGAGGGAAGAAGGGAGCTCACAAAATCACGTGTATCTTCTCCGCCATCTTGGCTCTGCCCTCGATATGCTAAAATTTAAAGTGAACATATTTAGACTACTTAAGGGCACTGCTTATTTCTCTCATATGATTTCCCAGACATTGCAACACTCAAGATCATTCTTGGATTACTTCTGCTAAAAATGATTACAAGTCAATATGTTTAATTTTACTTCTCAGTCAAATGAACTAATTGGTTTAAAGTTAAGTCATTTCCAAAATGGGATCATAGAAATAAATATTTGCCACAGAATACTGAAGAAGAGTTTGTCACACACACATGTGCCATCAGTGAAAAAATTAAATAAATCTTTGCACAATGCAAAAAGTACACTAGTTTAAAGAATTTATGTTGAGGGACAACTAAGTGACATGGCAGAATTAATGTTGAGAGGTGAACATACGAAGAACATATATGGGCAATGCAAATATGTAATAAGCCATACCTGTAAGATAAATATAAGGAGAGATGTGTATGTAGACAATACTTGTGGACAAGGCACCTTCACAAATAGGTAATTCACATTTTTAAGGCAATAGTGTGATGTCGTCTGGTGGTCATCACAGTACTCTTTCCTGGACTGCTTGAAGGTATTACATATATGTTCTTCTCTGATATCTTAGGATACAGTGTTTCTTTTAAGGCAATCAAGTGTATCATGGATTTCCCTCAGCTAGTATTTCTAGGGTCATGGTTGGATAGTTATCTTTTGTTCCCATAGTCACTGTTGTTTGCTGGTATGCATTGTTCCCTGAACAAAATTCTATCTACTTCCAGTTTCTACTTCCCTCTGGAGTCCCCAGCTGAGATGATAGCTCTTTCTCATAATTGGGAGAGTAGGCTTGACATCTCCTTTAGCTTAAAGCTCAAAGGTTTCAAATGCATGCTTTTTACAAAAGCAGAGCCCTTATTCTCTCAGTTATTAGTCTATGGGAAAAATGGCAGTTTTACTGTTCTACTTTCAAAATTTTATCCTGAAAGAAAAAGGGCAAACTCAGAACCAAGTAATCTGGTTGGTTTAATGATAATCATCTCTCTGTCTCTCTATCTGTCTTACTCTGTTACTCCCTCTCTCTTTTCCTCCTTCCCTCCTCTCCTTCTCTCTCTCTCTCTCTCTCTCTCTCTCTCTCTCTCGCTCTCTCTCGCTCCCTGTCTCTGTCTCTGTCTCTGTCTCTGTCTCTGTCTCTCTCTCTGTCTCTCTCTCTCTTTTTTTTTTCTTCCCTCATTCTTTTTCTATCTCTTCTTTCTTTGTAGTAATGAAATGAAGGGACACTGTTAGAAAACTCACTCTTATTTATTTGAACTAAGACTAGTCATTACCATTTTAGACCCCAGATTCTTAAATTTTGGTTCACAATCCCATATTGGGTCTTGTAACTGAATGTAAGGTTCACAAAATGATGATTTATTAGTAGTAAATGCTTGATTTTCAAATACACTTTATTGCTCTAGTTTGGGTCACATAAAAATTTCTTGAGTGAAAAGGTCTCACAAGTGGAAAAACTTTAAGAAGTCCTGCTTACACTACCTTTCTTGAAAACTGTCAAGGAACCTCTAGTCTGAGGGCCCCCATATTTCTACATTTGAAGATTTTTTTTTAATCTCCTATTAAATGTATGTTGAGAAATTTGAATAGGAAAAACAACCAACAAAATGGATCTAATTTATCATTTTGACCCAGTTTTCTATTTTTATTATGTTCATGTAACTGACTTGAAGATTTTTCAGATGTTGAGCTTCACCTTAAGCATTGTGGTGAAATTTCAAATAATATAATGTAAAGTCCTATGATTTGTTCAAATTATCAAGTGCACAAGTATAGAATGAAGTTGGAGATTAATTAATTTGATAAATATCTTGGGTCTTTATTGACTGGTAACCCTAATATGACTTGACAATTTGCTATAGTGAATAAATAAGATAATGTGATTTTAAAATTCAATTAAAAACAAACACTCATAATATCTAAAAGGAGTAAAGTAGATGACCTACAAGAGGATTGTAATCACATCTGAAGGACTGCAGTTGGATCTGAGCACTAAATTGCATGAGGGACATTGACAAGCTACATCAGGGGAGGGGAAACAGAATAACAAGAGAATATAAATCTTTATTAAATAAGCATCAGTAGAAGGAACCAAAGATGTATAACTTTAGAAGATAAGACATAATGAGGACATCATAGTTGTTTTTAAAGTAGTTAATGACCTGTCATATGGGAAAGAAATTAGACTTGTTCTGCTCAGCTTCAGAGTAAACAACTAGGAACAAAGGAAGAAGCTGGGGAGAGGCTGATTTCAACTGAATAAAAAGAATCTTTATAATTACAATGATTATAGCAATACAAAAGTAGCATGACCTCTGGCAAGAGGAAATTAGTTTCCTATTAAAAGAGATCTTCAAACAGGATTTATGACCATTTTCTGGTGATAAAGAAGATATGACTGGTCTAGATGACCATGCGTTCCAATCAACTCAGATTCTATGATTTTATGAAATTAATCATGAAAATAATATCATATTTCTCAAAAATATAGAAATAGCATATCATAAAATATATTTATTTTTGTAGAGTTTCTGAGTTTCTTGTCAAGTTAAAAATCTAAAAGTTTGTGGGGTATATAACAATGTAGTATTTTTGACAATTATGTGGACTAAAAGGCAGGCAAGATGAAGATTACAATTTTGCTCTGTATTTGCTAGCTGTGTAACCCCAGGGAAGTCATTTAATATCTCTGAAATGCAATTTCTTTATCTGTAAACTAAAATATAAATATCTGTAGTGCTTTTTTCACAGAGTTATCTAACACTTGGAGAAAGTACAATTGACACAAAAGTTTTATTATAATTTTACTTTGAAACAAAATGTATTATCCTATCTATTTTTAAAATAATATTCTTTATCTTATCTATTTTATCCCTCTTATCAATAAAATGATGCACCTTGGTATTTTAGACATTCTTAAATTTGGGTCCTTCTGTGTCTGTAAAGATTATGAAAACTTATAGTGCTTTTAAATATCAGATGTTCTTATGCTAGATGATGTGGAACACAAAGAAAATTAATTTTAATCACACTTTGAATATCCTGTAGCTTTGGGGTAAAAGGATAGATAAGTGGCTAAAAGCCCATAAGAAAGCAGCAGTATTACTAAATAGGCTAACTTTTTGAATGATTATTTTGTATTGAAAACAATGGGATAAAAATTACTAGACAACCTCTTAGGGACAAATTTTATCCAAATGTTCACTATTTTCCGTTTTAAAATCTATCATTTTCAAGTACCCACATATGCAAAAATCTTTGTAGCAGCCCTATTTGAAGTGACAAGGACCTGAAAACTGAGTGGAAGTCCATCTGTTGGAAATTGTCTGAATAAGTTATGGCCTATTGAATATTATTGTTCCATAAGAAATGATCAGAAGGATGATTTCAGAAACACCCAAAAAGACTTACATAAAGTGATGCTTGGAGAGTGGAGCCAAGATGGCAGAGAAGGCACAAATGACTTTCTAAGCTCCTCTTATACCCTCATTACCAATTTTAAAAATCAGCCTCAAAATTTTTTTACTGGTAAAATTCAGAAAGACTGGAAGTACAACAATTTACCAGCTGAAGATAATTTGGAAGGTCACCAGAAAAAAGTTTGTCCTGAGCAGTGGGAGCCGACCACATAGGAAAAATAGAAGAGACTAGCAAATGGAGCAGACCCGGGACAGAGGTGGTCTCTTTGGTTGGAAAATTTACAGAGGACTCTACCATAGGTTGATTGCTCTGGTTTGGTTGCAAAGCCATAGACCAGCAGAGAAATTAAAGTGAAAGGAAGAGGATACTCTGAAAAATGTCAGATACTAACAGGATCTGGCTATACCCACCCCAAAACCAGAAGTGAGTGACTCAAGACAGACCACAACACAGCTATGCAGCAGTGTTCTGCAGCACAGCGCTTTCCCAGGGGCAGTCACAAATCAGCACAGCAGGGGGGCACAGACCAGGGAAACCTCTAATTTGCATAGTGGGGGGCTCGGCCCAGGACAATAGAATTGAGGCAGCATGACTGTGCTCCCCAGAGCAGAGACTCTTCTGGTGCCTTGTGGGGCAGGGTAACTGCTAATAACCAAATCAGTCTTTGTGCTTGTGTGTGTGTGTGGGGGGGTGGGTCATGACACTTTTGCTGCTCAGCCTCTAACCCCAAGGCAGTTGCTAATACTCACAGTGGGGCTCCTTGCAGGGCACTTCCTCAGCATGCCTGTGCTACCAAGACCTTAATCAATGTCACTTCCAGTATGGACCTTTTCCCAGAGCACTCTCACACACTTTGGAGCCCATTTATTTGAAAGACAGCTACTGTCCATATATCTATCCCTGCTCTGCAGAGGAAGTTGGTAACTCTTTGCCCTGAAGGCAGACCCTAAAGGCTTTTAAAAAATGAGTAAACAATTCAAAAGAACTATGGATAGCTTCTATACAGAAAAAAAGCATGTTCTCAACCCCAAGGAGACTAATAGCAGATAGTCTCCATACAAAACTACAAAAGAGGTGTTACCTGGTCCCAATCACATAAGACTCTCCTAGAAGAAGCTATGAAAAAAACTTAAAAGAGAGCTAGAAGAAAAATGGGGAAAGGAAAGAGAAGCTATGCAATAGAGTACCAACTTTCTGAAATATGAATTGGAAAAGGTAAAGAACTCCCAGGAAGCACAGGGAAACAGAACTTGTAAATTGGAAAAGGTTAAGAATTCCTAGGAAAGTAGGATTTGTGAATTGGAAAAGATAAAGAACTCCCAAGAAAATAGGCTTTGTGAATTTGAAAAGATAAAGGAATCCCAAGAAAGTAGGATTTGTGAATTAGAGAAAAGACAATAACTCAGTTATAAAAAATAATGAAATGGAAAAAATTCCATAGAGCAAAACAATTCATTTAAAAACTCAATTGGATATATGCAACAAGAAGTTAAAATAGAAAGCTAATGAATAAAATAATAATAAATAATTCATTAAAAAATAAAACTGAAAAAATAGAAATGAATGATTCATTGAGACATCAAGAATTAGTGAAAAACATACATGAACTGATGCTGAGTGAAATGAGCAGGTCCAGGAGATCATTACATACTTCATCAACAATATTATGTGATGGTCCATTCTAATGGATGTGGCCATTTTCAACAATGAGATGAACCAAATCAGTTTCAATAGAGCAGTAATCAACTGAGCCAGTTATGCCCAACAAATGAATTCTGGGAGATGACTATGAACCACCACAAAAAATTCTTAATACCCTTATATTTGTCTACCTGCATTTTTTATTTCTTTCACAGGCTAATTGTACATTATTTCAAAGTCTGATTCTTTTTGTACAGCAAAATAACTGTTTGGACATGTATACATATATTGTATTTAATTTATACTTTAACAAATGTAACATGTATTGTTCAACCTGCCATCTGGGGAAGGGGAGTGGGAGGAAGGAAGGGAAAATGGAAGAAACGTCTTGGCTATTGACAGTGCTGCAAAATTACTTATGCATATATTTTGTAATAAAAAAAAAATTAGTCAAGCAAAACCAAAAAATAAATAAATGAAAAATTAGAAAAAAAAATATCTACTTGGAAAAACAGAATTGGAAAATAGATCTAGGAGAGATAAAATGAAGATTATTGGACTTCCTGAAACTATGATGACAAAAAGAGCCTAGATACTATTTTACAGGAAGTCATCAAAGACAACTGCCCAGATGTAATATAATCAGAAAGTAAAACAGGCATTGAAAGAATTCATTGAACATCTTCTGAAAAAGACCTTAAAATAAAAATTCCAAGGAATATAGTGGCTAAATGTCAGAACTATCAGACTAAGGAAAAAAACATTACAAGAAGCCAGAAAAAAAAATCAAATACTGAGGAGCCATAATAAGGATCACACAAGATCTAGCTGCTTTCACATTAAAAGGATCAAAGGGTCTGGAATCTGATATGCCTAAAAGCAAAAAGAACTTGGGATGCAGCCAAGAATAAATTACCCAGCTTAGCTGAGCATTTTCTTCCAGTGAAGAAGATGGACATTTAAGGAAACAGATGAATTCCATTTGTTTCCACAGGAAAAAAAAAATCAGAACAACAACAACAAAAAATTGATCTTCAACAATAGGACTCAAGAGAAGCAGAAAAAAGGTAAAAAGAACTCTTGAGAACTGTATTTCTGTTATGGATATGCATAAAGAGTACATGTATAATTTGATTTTACTGATTAAAACAGAAAAAGGGAAATAGAAATGGAAAGGGGATAGTATCAGAAAAAGAGAAAAGGGGAGATAAAAAGAGGGAATTACATCACACAAAGAGGAAAAGGAAACATCATATCTGAGGGAATTTTGAGAGGGGGAGGAACATTATGTGAATCTTACTCTTATCAGAGTTGGCTCAAAGAGAAAATAATTGACATATTTGGTTTACAGACAAACTTCTCTCACCTCATTAAAAAGTGGGAGAGGAAAAGGGAAAAGAAAAAGAGTAATAAGGGATATTTACCAGAAAGGGGGGGTTTCAAAAGAGGTGAGAGGGATTCAAAAGTGAGAAGGCTGCATGAGGCAAGTGGTGGCCATAAGTTTAATACTGGGAAAGTGGATAAAGCAGGAGGCAAGAAAAAGAAAAGCATATTCTGGGGATAATAAGATGGCAGGAAATACAAAATTAGTAATTTTAACCATAAATGTGAATGGGATGACCTCTCCCATAAAGCAGAGGTGAATGAAGACTGGATCAAAGCATGGAGATACATATAGAATAAAGGTAAAAAGCTTGAGCAGAATCTATTATGCTTCAAATGAAGTTAAAAAAAAAAAAGTAGGGGTAGCCATCTTTGTCTCAGAACAAGCAAAAGTAAAAATTAATATAATTAAAAGAGATAAGGAAGGAAAATATATCTTGCTAAACAATAGCGATATCAACACTAAACATATATGCACCAAGTGGTATAGCATCTAACTTCCTAAAAGAGAAATTAAAAGAGTTGCAAGAAGAAATAGACAGTAAAAGTATAATAGTGGGAAATCTCAACCTTGCACTCTCAGAATTAGATAAATCAATCCACAAAACAAATAAGAAAGAAATTAAAAAGGTAAGTAGAACATTAGAAAAATTAGGTATGACAGATCTTTGGAGAAAACTGAATGGAGACAAAAAGAAGTATACAAAAATGGACCATATATTAAGAAATAAAGAGTTCAAAATTAAATGCAGGAAGGCAGAAACAGTAAATGTTCTCTTTTCATATCATGATGCAATAAAAACTACATTCAACAAAAAATTAGGGGTAAATAAACCAAAAACTAATTGGAAATCAAATAATCTCATCTTAAAGAATGATTGGGTGTTTCTTCTTCCTCCCCTGGGAACTGACCTTTTCTGTTGAAACTCCAGATTCTCTTCAGCTGGTAAGTCATGCTTCCAGTTCTTGTGGTTTCTATCAGTCCAGCACTATTTTTGAGGCTGAATTTATCTAATTAGTTGTGAGGGAATAAGGATGTTCACAGAGCCATGTGTATCTTCTCCGCCATCTTGGCGCATATATTTAAGACCATCAGTAAGCATAATATGCAATAGAAATAAACTGCAACCTTTCCCAGTAAGGTCAGGAGTGAAACAAGGTTGCCCACTATCACCATTACTATTCAATATAGTACTAGAAACGCTAGCCTCGGCAATAAGAGCCGAGAAAGAGATTCAAGGAATTAGAGTAGGAAATGAGGAAATCAAACGATCACTCTTTGCAGATGACATGATGGTATACTTAGAGAACCCCAAAAACTCTGCTAAAAAGCTATTAGAAATAATTCGGAATTTCAGCAAAGTGGCAGGATACAAAATAAATCCACATAAATCCTCAGCATTTCTATATAATTGGAAAGACATTCAGAGGAAGGTGGTCTAAGTGTACCTGATCTAAAGTTATATTATATAGCAGCAGTCACCAAAACCATTTGGTATTGGCTAACAAATAGACCGGTACATCTATAGCAATCTAATCTTTGACAAACCCAAAGATACCAACATTAGGGATAAAAATTCATTATTTGGAAAAAACTGTTGGGAAAACTGGAAATTAATATGGCAGAAATTAGATATGGATCCACACTTAACACCATATACCAAGAAAAGATCAAAATGGGTCCATGATTTAGGCATAAAGAATGAGATAATAAATAGACTAGAGAAAAAGAAAATAGTCTACCTCTCAGACCTGTGGAGGAGGAAGGAATTTATGACCAGAGGAGAACTAGAATTTTTATCCCTAATGTTGGTATATTATGTATATTATGAAATATTATTGTTCTGTAAGAAATGACCAACAGGACAATTTCAGAAAGGCCTGGAGAGACTTACATGAACTGATGCTGAGTGAAATGAGCAGGACTAAGAGATCATTATATACTTCAACAACAATACTATATGATGATCCATTCTGATGGACATGGCCCTCTTCAATAATAATATGAACTAAATCAGTTCCAATAGAATAGTAACGAATTGAACCAGCTACACCCAGTCAAAGAACTCTGAGAAATGAGTATGAACCACTTAATAGAATTCCCAATCCCTCTATGTTGGTCTACCTGCATTTTTGATTTTCTTCACTGGTTAATTGTACACTATTTTAAAGTCCAATTCTTTTTGTACAGCAAAATATCTGCATGGACATGTATACATATACTGTATTTGACTTATACTTTGATGTGTTTAATATGTATTGATCAACCTGCCATCTGGGAGAGAGGTTGGAGAGAAGGAGAGGAAAAACTGGAACAAAAGGTTTTGCTATTGTGAATTTTGAAAAAAATTACCCATGAATACATCTTGTAAATATAAAGAAAAAAAAAAAAACTGATGTTAAATGAAGTGAGTACAACCAAGAGCACATTGTATACAGCACCGCCAAAAGTATAAGATGATCAAATCTCATAGGAATGGCTTTTTTCAACAGCAAGATGATACAGACCAGTTCCAGGGATCTTGTAATGAAGAGAGCAGACTATACCCAGAGAGAGGATTGTGGAGACTGAATATGAATCACAATATAGCATTTTCACTTTTTGGTGTGGGTTGTTGTTTGCTTACTTTTTTTTTTTTTTCTTTTTCATTTTTTCCTTTTTTGATCTGATTTTTCTTATGCAGCTTAACAATAATGGAAGTATGTATAGAAGAATTACACATCTAACATATATTGAATTTCTTGCTGTCTAGCTAAGGGAGTAGGGGAAGAGAGGGAGGGAAAAAAAAATTGAAACCCAAGGGTGGATTATGAAAATTATGCATATGTTTTTAAAAATAAAAATTTATAAAAATAAATTTTAAAATTTCAAAAAATTTCAAAATAAATGTAAACAATTTTTATGTGTATTTCAAAAAATAAAATACTATTATGGAAAAATAATGAAAAAAATAAAAAAGTAAACTAAATTCTATCAATCCCCTTCATATCACTCATATTTTACTATGAGTTTGATTCCCAAGAGATATACTTGAGACCAAATTTTCATATTGACTATATATTTCAGATCATAAATTTTGGCAAAAATTCAGTGTTTTTAGAAAAACTGAAATTGCTCTTTACTACTAATAAATGTGACTATAATTCTCTATTGCTTCAGTTTTTTGTATTGAAATTGTGATGGGCAGATCTCAAAATGCCCTCAAAATTAATGTTAAGTAAGAATTCCTTTTACCAACATTGGAAATTTGATGTTATTCCCAAAAGATTATAGAGAGCAGAAACAATTACTGAATCAACAACTATTAAAATAGTCCAGATCATTTACATCTTAGATCTATGGAGAAGGAAGGAATTTATGGCCAAAGAAGAACTCCAGTACATTATTGAATACAAAATAGATAATTGTTATTAAGGTAAAAATGTTTTTTAAAAACAAAACAAAACAAAACAAACAAACAAAAACCAATGCAGATAGGATTAGAAGGGAAGCAATAAACTGAGGGAAAAAAAACATTTTACATTCAAGAGTTCTGAAAAGAAACTCATTTCTAAAATATATAGAGAATTGATTCAAAATTATAAGAATTCAAGCCATTCTTCAACTGATTAATGGTCAAAGGATATGAACAGATAATTTTCAGATGAAGAAATAAAAACCATCTCTAGTCATATAAAAAGGTGTTCTAAATTAAATTAAAATTTAGAAAACTTTGAGGTACCACTACATACCTCTCAAATTGTCTAAAATGAAAGGAAGAGATAAGGATGAATGTTGGATGGGATATGTAAAACTAGGACACTAATACATTATTGGTGAAGCTGTGAACTGATTCAACCATTCTGGAGAGCAATTTGGAACTATGCGGAACAGGCTATCAAAATGTGCATACACTTTGATGGAGCAGTGTCACAAAGAGATCACAAGGGAGGGACAGGTAATCACCTGTACAAAACTGTCTGTGGCAGCCATTTTTGTAGTGGTAAGAAATTAGAAACAGGTGGAGAATGACTGAATAAGTTCTGATATATGAATGTTATGGAAATGATCGGCAGTATGATTTCAGAGAGGCTTGGAGAGACTTACATGAACTGATGCTAAGTGAAGTGAGGAGAACCAGGATATCATTGTACAGAACAACAACAAGATTATACAATTATCAATTCTAATGGACGTGGCTCTTCTCAATAATGAGATGATTGATTTCAGTTCCAATGATGTTGTAATGAAAAGGCATTGGCACCCAGAGAAAGGAGTGTGGGAACTGAATGTGAATTACAACATGGTATTTTCAATTTTTTGTTGTTGTTTCAATGAATTTGTTTTCTTTCTCTCTCTGTTTATTTATTTTTTGAATTGATTTTTTTATTGTGCAGTATGATAATTGTAGAAATATGTATAGAAGAATCGAACATGTTTAACTGTGATGAGCTGGTTAACAGCCTGAATACCTTAGAATCAGCCAGAGTCAAGATAAGCAAAAATTTCTTGGTCTTTTGGGGTAGCAATCAGTGTCATGGACACAGGAATCTGCACACCTTCTTTCTCTTTCTCCACCCCCAAAAAGTAGTTCTAGCTTGTCTTATTCCACCTTCTAATACCTCTAACAATTGACCCGACCTGCGGGTCTCGAACTAGGGGGGTCTGAAGCCGCGTGCCAACCTGTAAGCAAAGCTCGTAAGGCAACAACCTGGGAATGGGTGAAGAAAGCAAGAGGCGGAGACAACTCTGTGCAAGGCAGAATAGCTCATTTATTGAAGGAAAATACAAGGTTTATATATGTTTCCAGAGTATAGGTTTGAAAAAACAGTTCTGTGACTATGTTTGATGATTAAAGAACATCTGGTGGTAGATATGTGTGACCTTGTGATGTTTTATGGCAGGATGCTCTCAGGCTAAGAGAGAATGTTTTATTGCTAACACCTGGGCTTAATGACCTTCAAGGCAGGATGTTCTCATGCTTCACTGTATTGCTTATCAATTCTTTGGTATTTGGGGTGTGGGGCAGGGGCTCCAGCAAACAATTCTCTGTATACACCAACAGATCAAGCCAGAACAGAATAGTGGGCAGGACCATTTTCCAAGGATAAAGCATTGTCCAATTGGTAATTAGCCTTAAGTGCTCTGTTGTACAAGTGCATCTGCTCAGAGTTTCAGCCCTTAACATTTAACATATATAGGATTATTTGCCATCTAGGGGAAAAGGTGGGGAGAAAGGAGGGAAAAAAATTGTGACATAAGGTTTTGCAAGGGTGAATGCTGAAAATGATCTATGCATATGTTTTGAAAATAAAAAAAAAATTTAAAGAAAAAATAAATCATCCAGAAAAAATAAAAGAACTAAACAATAACTTATTTTATCCCATTTTAAAATAGAAATTAGAATTTGAAAACTATATATCAGTGATATGACATATAAAAGTTTGTGACAATCTCTGGATAATTAATCATTTTATTAAATATGACAAACAAATTAGTAATAAAGAATCTGTCTTCTGAAAAAAAGACAGAACAAGGTGATCTATTGATGCTTATATGCCCTTGAAAGATTATATGTTGCTGACAGAAGGCAACCAATTTAATCAATTTGTTAAAAATTAATGAGAAAATGAATGTTACAATAAGAGATGGGCCTATTCTAATGAGGAAGTGAGTGGAATGACTTATCTCTAACCCAATCATCTGAGTCCCAGGGAAAATCCTGCTTCTTAAACTGTGGAGTTTTGTATAAGAAGTTTTATAACTGAATATAGGGGTCAGAAAAGTACAATTTATTAACCATAAATGATTGGTTTATATACCTATCTTATATGCTTATATACATGGGGTCATGTAAAAATTTCTTTTGCTAAAATGGGTCTCACAATGGAAAAAGTTTAAGAAGTCTTGATCTAGACAAAGGATCAATCCATTAACCCAAGCCTCAGTAGAACACAATAGGCTAGAGTTCCTCTTAATTAAATTAGTTTTGATCTTAATTAATAATAAACTTCCCTATTTGGGTACGGTTTGAACAAGATTGAAAAGATAGTTTATCCTATCTCATGATCAGCAATGTCCTTCAGATGAGACTGAATAACCTACTAAGAGCTTATTTCTGAATGAGGAAATTAAAAGGGGGAGGGAACCTTAGTCTTAATTCAATAATGGATTATTAATATTTTATTATGGAGTCAATAATCCATGTTGAGAGTTTATTGACTAATTAGGCGACTTGGTCAGACATGGATTTAAGAATATCACTTTAGAGTTAAATAGAGCAAGAACTGGAGTGGATAAAAACTTGTCATACAGAATTACCACTAGGCCATTTCAATATTTCAGACATGAGGTGGTGAGGACATGCTCAAGGAATATAGAAATATCAGCATATAGAAGGAGGAATATTTGAGAAAGCTTACAAAAGTAAAACTGACAGGCCTGGGCAACAAATTGATTATGATTGGGATTAGGGGAAAAGACAATGAAGAATTTAAGATTGTACTTAGATTGTAACAGTGAGATACTAGGAAGATGCTTTCTATGTAGTTATAGGGAAGGTAGAAATTGGAAAGGGTTTTTGTAGGAAGATAATTAATTCTGTTTTTTGTTTTGTTTTGTTTTGTTTTTTTAAACATGTTTTTAAGATATCTCTTTGATGTTTTGTTCAACATAACTGAAAAACAGTTAGGATTCGTGAGATTGCAGGTCAGCAGAGAGGTTAGTGTGAGATAAAATGTATTTGAGAATTTTTAACACAGAAATGAATCAAATTTATCCAACCTAGTAACATCAGGGAGAAGACAAACTGGTCCAGGATAGAATCCTAAGTGATAACTATGGCTAGAGGGTATTGTCTAGATGGGGATACAACAAAAAGACTGAGAAAAAATATGCAGATACATAAGATGAAAAACAAGAGTGAATAGTTTCACAAAGAATCTAGAGAAATAAGAATATCATGGAGAACAATTAATAGTGTCAAAGGCTGCAGAGTTCAAGATGAATGAGGATTGAGAAAGAACTTTGGATTTGGCAATTAGGTCATTGGTAACTGGAGAAGGCAGTTACTGTAGAATAATGAGGATTTTCACTGTAATTTTCTACTATTAAGTGTTACATTTGCTATGTGAAATAACTTATATGTAAACCTGTTCCCTCATTTTACTGCAATATATCATAAGATCCTATATCTTAATCTTTATTTTATGTCACGGACCCTTTTTCACAATCTGGTGAAGTCTATGCATTCTTCTTAAAGTAGTGATTTTTAAATAAACAAATATAGATTAAGCAAAATTGCTTTGGGTATTGAAAATAATAAAGCATTTTTTCCATCTACTTGGACCTGCCTGAAATCTAGTCACAGAACTAACAATAAATAGCCTTGGTACAGATAGGTAGTGAAAGTCATTTCAAGATTTGATCCCAGTCTATAAAATAAATGTTAATATACCCCAAAATTCTTTATTTTAGCAAGAAAATATACCTTGTTATAAACACTTGATTTGTTATAAACAATATTTGATTTGATTAATACTTATGTGTAGAAATAGGAAAGAAAATGAATCAATAATGGATTTGAAATATAGATTAGATAATGGAGCAGCTTTCCCACAATCAGAAATTAAATAAAATTAGCACCCTCCCCCAACTAATTCCTTGGGGGAACATAAATGATTACACATGTGAATGCATTAAGAGATAAAAATCTATGCAAAAAGTCATACATTTCTATAGTTCTTTTATGTACTAATGATGTACATATTAATTTTATTAAATTATATATATATATATATATATATATGTGTGTGTGTGTATGTATGTATGTCTATGTGTGTATATATTTATATGCATTTGGATGGAGCTATATCTGTATATGTATATCTATCATATCTGTATATGTATATCTATCATCTATCTATGTATGCATGTGTCTAGGTATGTATTTCATTTCTAGAACAACTCTTCAAACCAGATGGCTGGTCTTAATTAATTCTTATCACAGAGACATCTTTGTCATAAAGTATTTTTCACAGATGAACAAGATTATATAAGTGCCTTTGTTTACTGAATTACTAAAGAATGGCTTTTCACAAGGGAAGCAGTCACTGTAATTTTCTCTTTTATTATTGAAACTGCCTTGGCACTTAAAAGCAATTACAATATTTCAGCTACTGTGCCTCCACCAAAACATAGGATTTTTTTTCTTTATTTAAAATGCTTATGTATCTAGAGAGATTGAATTTTCAACATTTTTTATGAATGTGATATTTGGTTTTGAAATAAATATTGCAACTGACTTTTTAAGTTTTCCATCTGTTTATTCAGAACTTTTATTCAATATCAAAGGACTGTAGTGGACTTTTTCTATAGTCTAATAGAATGAGATGAGCAAGCAGATAGAGCAAAGGTTTAGGCATTTTGGAAAACATCATAGAAAAGCTATTACAAGTCATAAACGATAGTGGTACACAATGTATAAAATAGAGTAGTTATGGATAAGTTTTGACAAAAATCTATACAATTATCCTATGACAATTTGGAATTTGGTTGTAAAAAGGAATGATGACCTTAGGATGATCTCTTCATATTTTATCCCTGAAGATTAAAAAAAAAATACTTTGAATATTTCAGGAAAAGGGATTTATTTTAAAGATCCTATTGTTCAGTCTCTTTATTTTAATAGTACTTATGCAGAGTAGAGTAGAGAGTTGGTAGAGTGGAGAGAGTGTTAGACCTGGAATCAATAAGACTAAATTCAAAGCTAGCCTCAGACATTAACTATATGTGTTTCCCTGTGCAAGTCAGTTATCCTTAATCTCTCTCAAGTTTTTTCAACATTAAAATGGGGTTAATAATAACTCTAGGATTAAAATAAGGATTAAATGAGATAATATATGTAAAAATATTAGAAAAGTGACACATAAAGTAGTTATCTAATGAATACTCATTTTTCTCCTTCCTGATTTTATAGTTGAGGAATCAGTAAGCCTACAAAGGTAACTGATTTATTTATCTAGTGTCACACCCACCTTGTTAGGATTACAAGGAGAGAACTCAGGTTGTCTGGACAGTTCTCTGGCTCAGAATTCATACCTTTGGTTCGGGCCTTTGAAGGGAGTTTACACCTTTGATCTTCTGAGGTAAAGTTTACATGTTTAAAAGAAGTTTGCACCTTTAAGAAGCCTGAGTTAAAGAAGCCTTTAAGCCCCTGAGTTCTCACATGCCCCTTTAAAAGGAGCAAGTTCATTGGCTGAAGTATTTTCTCAAAAGCCCCATTAAGTTCTCACTAAAACCTCTGTGAGGATAAAAGAAGACAACATTGACCCTGGAGAGCGAGTCTTCTCTAGGACCGAGTTGGAACGGCTCTCTACAGGAAGAAGAGTCTGGCCAGGAGATTGAGTTGAGACAGCAGATCTCCTCCCAGAGAGCGATTGGCAGTTTCTGGAGACAACAGAACATTACACACCTGAAACTCAGATCACTGGCATTTGCTATTGAGTGAAAATGCATTGCAACTTATCACAGTAACTCTCTTTTACTTTCATTATTTCATAAATTCAGAGTGTGTTTTTCCTATACACATTAGCTATTTCTTCAGTCTAGAATTGGAATACCTCCCTGCCACTTTCACCAATAAGACATACCCCATCTTTACCTGACATCTCTAGCTTTAAAAATCTTAGTCATCTTTTAAGACCAAATCAAATGCTGCTTCTTCCTGAGATTTTCCCTTACTTCATACCCATTATAGAAAATGATTGTTATTTATTCCTAGAACTTACCATAACATTTTTCTTCCTTATACATTTATTTTTCTTTTTATATTTAATAATTCTACATCTTACTATGAAGTCAGAGTAAACTGGGCAATAATATCCTAAAATAAATTACTAAAAATAGAAATGTTAATGATAAGATATGTGAAAAATTTTAGAAAAGTGGGGGGGAAATTGCTAGTAACAGAATAAAAGTGAGATAGACGAAACCAACAGATAATGGTGTGTTCTGTTTGTTCACTGATATTTACATAATATCAGGATCTCTAAATAATATTCCCTCAAGATTTTAAATAGATCACCATAAAGAATCTATGAGAAGATATGGACAAAAGCCACATAAAATGAGAAGACACTTAAGGCTTTAAGTTTTACTGATGGAAGCAGTACTCTCTGACAAAATTTTCCATAGGTCTCTTGCCAACATTTAGGTAAAATGGAGGAAGATACAAGCTGTCCATTCTTCTATCTAAAGATGAAGCAAACTGTCATACTTTCTAGTCATACATATCACTGATGTTTATCTTTTCAAATGATAAATTATTATCTACTAATACTCATTAATCACATTCCTGTTGCTTTTTGACAACCTGAAACTTTAATTCTCTGCATATGGTGATATAAATTCCATGTGTTATAACTATAAAATATCACTAGAAAAATATTGATATTCAAAGATCGATATTATCTTTCAAATGATAACCAAATTTCTAAAGGAAAACAAAGACTGATTGAATCTGTGCCAAATTTGTTTGTGTTGAATATCTTATTAAAAACATTATGACTACACACATGTATGCATATTTTGTACATACATGTATGCATGTATATGCATCTTGCACATGTATCTATTAAATGTATGACAATGATGGAAGAAATCCTATAAACAAGCTTGCACTACTAGACCATTTTTTTTTAAATAATAGACAATAAAGAAGAAACACAAAGGGAACCTATTACCTAGCTTTAATATTTTGTAAAGATATGGCCTATTGTAGAAGGTCATTTTTGAAAGTGTGCTTATATAATTTTCATACAGGAACCAAACTTTAGTATTTAGAAAAAGATTTAAATAAGATATCTAGAAATGCAAAAATAAGGCTATGTAATAGTATGAACCTCTTCTACTTTTCACTACTTTATAAAGTAATACCATACATATATTTATTTTTACTTATCTTCATAAAGTTTTTCAAATTAGTTTATAATTTAAAAGAAAATACTAATTGGTCTTGGATGCAATATTTTGACAAGACAATTACATATATATATTTTTTTTTCTTTTATTTTCATTATCCTATTTAATTCTCATAATAACTGTGAGATAAGCATTGCATCATTAAATTCTTATATTTTAACAGAAGAAACTGAGGCAATAACCGATAAAGTACTGAATTAGCAATTTTTTTTCTCCTCATTTTCAAAAGACAAAATTGGTAGACATCAATAAAGCACTAAATAATGAGCTAAAGAAAGTTTATTTTTTATTTTTTATTTTTTTAAAATTTTACTTATACTTCTGAACTCAGCAGTAAGAAAACCAAGGTTCAGATTCTACCTCAACTTCTCATAACTTCATGAACCAAGTTCAGTTACTTTTCCCTGAGCTATAATTTCTTAATCTGTAAAATGATTATAATAACTGTGATATGTCATAAAGGTTGAATGAGAAAGATGTCATTCTATAATAGATAAAGTGACCATTTGGGGGCAAAGAAGACCTGAACTCAAGGCTTTTTTCTCATAGCATCTGGTTATTTAAACCTGAACAAGTCATAATTGTTTAATACCAGTTTTCTAAAACTATAGAACACAGTTTCCAAAATGCAACATTGGGGGTTTCATCATTTGGCAGTAAGCATT